>NC_072740.1:112334837-112511047 GCF_026930045.1 Uloborus diversus | reverse complement strand
CTTTTTCCGTGATTTTGTGATTTTTTCTAAAATATAATTCTTTATTATAGTATTGCATACCATATCAGTTTCAATTCTTTCATATCTAAGAGCAATAATACAAGCAATTTTAGAATCATTCGTGGATTTCTTTTCTTTTCTTTTTTTTTTTTTTTTTTGGAATTTCTAATGACAAATAGCATGGTTAACAGCATAACATATGCACAGTTATAAATTTTTGAAAAATTATGAAATAATCTACTAGTTTCACTCCTAATCACAAAATCGTCGGGGAATTGGAGTGGGGATACCTTCTGAAAAGTGGGGATTGTTTGTTAAACAATCTTAAACTTCAGTTTTTCTCTCAATATTTTCAAGACAAAACTATCAACATATTGTATTTTTAATGCAGAACTTAAAAACATATCTTGCATCAAACTTGATAGCTTTTATCTTCGGATAAAATTTGACAGGACTTACCTACCCTTCGCGTTCCGGAATTCGTTCACCTCAAATCAATTTCTCTGACGAACAAAGTGTACCGAAAAGTACCAACAGAGAAATTGATGAATTTAAATATGACACCAAGTCCCCCTGCTGGAACCATTCGGGTTGATTCTTCTGTTCTTGCCCTTTCCAGCTCATCACAAATATAAATACTTATTCAAAATAGGTTACTGATTTTATTTTTACAGTGTGCGCAAAATGCATTATATATTTTATTTATTAAAACATTGAACTCTATTACATGATTATTCCATTTCATATATACGAGAATACCCCCCCCCCCCCCACCATAAGAGTGATGGTGCACCCATAAAATGCTATGAAGCACCCCCCCCCCTCGAAAAAGCAACATCATATACATTATAAATCAAAGTATCATATACATTATAAATCAAAGTATCATATGAATTATAAGTCAAATACTTTAATATGGTGTAAAAATACAAAATTATTTTATTAAGTCTTTTTTTTTTTTTTGCTTTTGGTAAAATTGAGGCTCGTAAAACGAAAAAAATGAAGACACTTTTAAATACATACATGTATTTATTTGTTAAATAAATTAATACACATTTAACTAATTTAAAGCGTTTCGCTAATGCAAATATTTAAAGAGATATCGTCATTTAGATAATACTGAAGCACTATGTTCCTAATTACAAGAGATAGTTTTTTTTTTTTTTTTACTTCATACAATCTATCTACACTGTTTACAAGAGAATGAAAACATGCAACCTTAAAGACGAACTATCAAACCTGACAATTTGCATATTATAACATTTAATTCATAATGCTTGATACATAAATGTTCAGCCAAATATTAACTGAGATTGACACATAAAAACAAAGTACACAATAACACTTATTTAAATTTTTTTATATGAACTAAATCTCTTTAAAGTAATAGAGTTGCAAAGCGACTTACCTATTCGTCGATGGTGGTCTTTTGCAGGCTTTGGTCACCAAAAAGGTGATTTTTATGACAGAATAAAATTCTGCCAACAAAAATTACCCATCTGGTAGAAAGAAGAAAAGTATCCAAGAAAAAAGTAAATTACCTACACAAGTTATGCGACGCAATGAATTTACATGGCGTCCTCTAGGCAGTTATTTGGTTTTTAATTTCAGTTTGTATTCCTTCCGTGAGCATGCGTCGAGAATTTGCACTTCGTACTTAAAAATAAGTGACATAGCTTCAAATTCAATCTCATGACGATACATAAGCAAGAAAATATAAGACTTTAAAATTATCTTCAGTGAATTCATGCGAGGAACAAAACTTCTACTAATCCCCTTGATGAGTGTTACTTCGCATACATAGTCAGCACTTGTTTTCATTGCGTGCTTTCGAAAGTTTCAGTTTAGATTTGCTGCTGAACTATAAAATTGCCGTGTAATCTGCGCATGCGTCGACTCTTACTTTCTTGCTAAACGGGAAACGTTTCTGATTATAGCAGAAAACTGCGGAGGGCGTACGAATCTGTGTATTACGGAAAACTTTTTTGTATATTCAGAGAGTTTTCCGAGATTTTTTACAGTGTAGGCACTGATAAGTCATTATTTTCTGTTTTATGGTCATTCCTGTACGCAGTTTGTGCCCATATGTGCAACATATGCAGCACAGGATGGCATCCTCCAACCGACCCGTGTCATAATAAGGCTACTGGAGATCTAGCAATGTCAATCATGGCCTTATTGGGCTACTGTCTCCTTTTATAGGTTATTAAATCATAGGAAAAAAATTACGGTACACAGCGACATTTTCTTTTTGAATTCGTCAACTACATAAATTAGGCTTTGTAAAGCAACTTTTTAATGCGATTAAACTACAGTGAACTATGAAGAAACAAAATTTACTGTAAAATTAGATCAGGGAATTTTGACAAGATTCTTGTTTCACTGTTGCTATACTTTTGCCCCTAGATTATTTTTATTTTATTTTTTTGTTAACCGTTGGTTGATACCGCTTTACCATCAGCTACGCTTTCTGATGGCCATAAAATAACGATCTAGCTGCTTTTTGCTACCCTTCATAGAACAATAGGCATTTGGTCTTATGACCTTATTCAGCACACCTGCCTTATTTCATTTTTCACTTTCCCCCGAAAAAAAAAATGTAAATTTTCAACTTTTTTCTTGCTTTTTTTTTAAACAAATTTAGTGCCAAAAATGAAAAATGATGTTTCACTGCTAGTTTTAGTATTTGAGACTTTGTACTTTCTTTATGTACTGTAATTTTTAAAACAAATTTCCGAGTCTTTCATTTTCAAAAACTGAAGTTATCTTAAGTATTTCACTTTGCCTGCTTCACCTCAAAAGTTGTATATTAGGAAAGCCTGTTATGAATCCTCCCTCCCCGCCTCTCCAGGAAAAAAGCTCTGCTTGCGTTAGTGAGTGCAACTAATGAAGAATAATTACAATTAATTCTCAGTTTTTACATAAAACCAATTTTATATTTCTCCAAACAATTGCTGGTGAGGGGGGGGGATAATTTTATATCTTTTTACCAAGGGTTCCAACTTATGGGGGATTGTGGGGCTGACTGCGTCATTGAATTTTTTTAGGGGGGTGTTTTAAGGGGAACTTTTCTCTTTTGAGGAGAGCATCCGATTTGGGTGGCTTTCGTGTTATTTGGGGGGCGTGAACCCTTGCTTATTTTTCGAGATGGGGATGGGCACCCATGATTTTACAAAATAAAGAACCAATTCAAGGATTTTAGCACACAATGCTTTTTTTCCCCGCCACTAATCTTATATTTTAATTTTTGATTTTTCTGCACAAAATGATCCGAAAAAAGACGTTGTTTTTTTTTGTTTCTAGTTTAATTTAGAAAATAGCATAACTTCGGTTACACAAAGAACTTAAATCCAAATTAATATCAATAATAATAATAATGGCGTGGGCAAAAAAAGGGAAGTAACTAAATTTTTAATTTTCACTTTTTCTTCTTCTTTTCTTTTTTTTTGCATTTTTTACAAAATTGTACACGCTCCCTCATTTGGTTCCGCTGTAAAAAAAAAAACGGGCGGTAAAAAGGACAAATTCCAAAATTTCCCTATTTTTAGTACTGAATCCAAAAATTTTCTGCATATATCTCGAAAACTCATTTCTGCAGATACTGCCGTTTATCTGCTCACGGCACAGTAATAATAATAATGGTAATAATCATAAAAATTAATAATTAATAATAACAACAACAACAATACTAATAATAATACATAATAGTAATAATAATAATAATTCATTTTTATAGCAAAAAACATAACAATAATAACACATAATAATAATAATAAATTGAAATAATAATACATTATAAAATAATAATAATAAATTAAAATAATAATACATCATAGCAATAATAATAAAACTAATATAGAATAATAATAACATTTTTTTAGCCCTGATATTTTTGTAAAATGGCGTGTACATATGTGACAGGGGCGTTGGCAAGGGAGGTAGTGGGATTTGGGAGTGTATGTTCTCTCAGGCCCGACGAGAGGCACTGTCAGCCTAGTCGGAAACAAAGGGACCAGGCATCAGGGGGCCTGGCGGCACTGACGCAAAAAAAAAAAAAGGATGAAATAAAAAGGGGGGGGGGGACTCCGAAAAAGCGAAGACATAAAGATAATTGTAAAAAATTTTCTTCTGGTATTTGATGTTGTGGTACTTTTAATGAAGTTACTTGTTTTGTAGTAAGCAGTTTTAGAGAGCCTCCCCCCCCCTTTTTTTCTTTTTTTCTTTTTTCTTCTGCTTTTCTTTTTCTTTTTTCTTTTTGAGTGAGGGGAGGAGTGACAAAACTGAAAAAGTGTCCGCCTTGGCTCTCCGTGGCCCTGTGTTCTCTACTTGAAACTGAGAATTTTTCCTTTCCTGACCGTCGAAAAAACTAACCATATCCCTCTCCTCAATTTTTTCCTGTCTACGCTACTGATTAAAAATAACATTAAGTGCAGCGTGATCTCCAACTTTTAAGATTTTTTTTAATTGTGTTCTTCATTTCACTCAAATGATTGAATTGGGATAGCGCTCAGGTTGTTAGCCTTGAATGGAGAAATAGAGGGGAAAAACAGAAGGAAAGAAAAAAATGAATGAATGCCTACGCATGTAGATCGGAGCCGTGGGCGCTGATTGGTAGATAAGAGGTGACGAGATGTGGGTGGAGACCTTAGCGATCAGCTCACTGCTAGAAGTGGGTGGGAGAGAACGCCAATTATTGGAGCATTCTTTCTCTTGATATTAGAAACCACGCCTTGACTCCAGGGCTTTAACCCAGTGTGAACTGTCACTTTGCGAGACAGAAATCGCATTGGGTTTAATCGCACTGACAGATTGTCGCAGCAAATGTGACGTCATCATTTGCGTCATTTTTGATGCATCCTGCTCGTTCTCGGTTGTGAGATCAGCTCCCGAAATGGGTTGCACAGAGCGGAGATTCTTTTGTTTGCAGGTGTGCCAGTTTAAAGTTCGAATTATACAACGGTTTTGAGTTTGGAAATTAAATCCAGTTTTCTTTTCAAGTTTCCAGTAGTCTTGTAGTTCAAAATAAAAGTTGTTCTATCATACAGATTTTTTTTTTTTTTTTCATAAATTGCATTGCAGAGAAATTCTCTTCCAATTTATTTCAAGATGATTACTACTGCTCGGAGCTGGTAGAATACTTACTAAGCGTTTTGCATTAATTATTTCTTTTCGTCACTTTTTGGGGTATAGTATTCAATATATATTTTTTCTTCTAACATTATATAAAACACAATTACAACACAAAATAACAACAGTGACAAAAGCAGGGAAAATCATGAATTTGTTTCGGAATTGCATTGAACTTGGAGCGGGGGGGGGGGAGAAAATAACCTAAAAACGTTGTTGAAAGTGCTTTATGCAGTTTTTGGTGTAAGTTTTTCGTGTGTTAAAAAAGTTTGTTCATTTTTTTAATCATTTTTTTTTTGGGGGGGGGAGGCAATATCCTTCGGATTGGATATTCTTTGTATTTATTATTTTTGTACAGTTTGTACTATTTAACTTTAATAGCTTACTTACAGTGTTTATGAATGGTTATTAAATCATGTCTAACTTCACCAAAGTTATTTAAATGAATTCCTTGAGAGTATGTTTTTTTACTTTTCTGCTTTAAAATTGATAGGGGGCGGGGGTTATTATTTTTTAATGTGTTTACCTTAATGTATTACATTGAAGTGTGTAGCTGCAAAAGTAGATGACTTTGCACTTAAATGACTTTTTTTTTTCCGCAAATGCGGTTTTTTTTTTTTTTTTTTTCCTCCACAGTTTTTCATTACAGCACTTTTGTAGATCATCAACCCGAGACAATCAGAGAGTCTCCAAATGTTCCCCTAAACGGTTTAAACGAAACAGGAAAAGTTATTGTAACTCATGTTGTTTTGTAGCGAGAGACATGAGATTTTTTTTTTTTTTTGATTTTTTTAAATGTTTTAAAACCTGGTTATAAGACCATAATTGAAAAATCTTTAATTTTTCAGAAACAGATTCAATTTTTTTTAGTTATAGATTAATTAAGTATATAGGGTAAAAGCGCCACATTTCGTCCCCCACCCCCCTAAGCTTTCTGGCTTCTGATTAGCTTATCTTACGATCTTACGATCAATCAATTAAAAAAAAATTCACATGACACCATCAACTAATCCTGCACACTGTATATAAGCATAAATACATTAAATGCAATTTGCTTTCCGTTATATATATAAAAATATATATACAAATGCACATTTACCAGAATTGAAAATTGTTGTCCTATTTTCGTCCCCCCTCCAATGCACCTTCGAAAAGAGGTAATAACATGCTCTACATGGTGGTTCCTAACTTTTTTGAGCCCATTGCCCCTCCCCCTATAGAGGTTGAAGAACATTTATCACTCCTCCTCCCCCCTCTTTCTTCCTTGAGAGGGGAAAACCCCCCCCGCAAATTTGCGCATGTGAGCACCGATATTATTCAAAATTTAAATGCGTAGTTTTAATTTAAAAGAATTTTAATAAACATTTAGGAGGACGAAATATGGCTATGCAAAGGGGGATTATAATGTTCCTTATAGTTTAGAAACGCAGATACAAAAGCGTTCCCAAAGCACTTTGAGCAAGCCATTAATTATTATGACCTTTTTCAAACTGTAGTCTGGGGAAAAGAAGGAGTGCCAAAACAAAGATTTTGAAATTCAAGTTTCAAGTTACTGACATCTTTAAAAGTTTATAATATTATTACTTAACTGCAACATTATTTTTCTCAATGAGCTGATTAAAAAACAATGCCTCTTCCCTACTTTTTTCAAAAAATAATTGTTTATTGTTACATTTTTAGACTACAGTCGAGTCCCGACTCACGCGAGAGGGATGCGTTCCAAGATCCTTCGCGTAAGTCGAAATTTCGCGTTGTGGAAAAGAGTATGTGTAAAAACTATTCTAAAACATATCCGATTATTTTAGACACTTGTAAACACCCCCTCAACTGCTAAAAACCATTTCGTAACTAAACATTACTGTTTCTTACATAAAGAAGTGAATGTTTACTTATATTTAAAAAAAAAAAACGTTTTATTCAATGTTAGATACTGCTACAACGCACAAAATCAATGATCTACGGGAAAGAAAGACAATTAACCGATATACGGTGTGTACAGTGTATAGTAAGAAAAGCTAATGCACTATAGTTGTACTGTACAGTAGATCCAGTAATGATATTTGTAACTTAAAGTGAAGATGATAATGATTTATGCTGCGTAATCAAACCGTTAAACTAATATATTTTTAAACAGTTGCTTCACTGTTCAGTGATGCGAAAAGGATGAAGGTCTTTTTTCAGGAAAAAAGTATTGTAGCCAATTACAAAGACAATACTTACACACCACGATTCCCCACCGAAAATTTTCGCGATGCGAGTGAGGAATTCGCGTTAGGCCTAAAATTCTTTACTGGTGAAAAAATCGCGTTATAGCCATTTCGCGTAAGTCGGATCGCGTTGTAGCGGGAGTCGACTGTATTAATTGTTTTATCAGTTTGGTAAGGAAAAAAGTTCTACGCATAATCGAGTATTGAACCATTGAATATGTAATTCCCGAATAAGAATGTTTCAATAATTTCATGAATACTTTTCAATATTTAACTTTATGTTTTGTTTATTATTCTGTTCAAGTTT
The DNA here is from genome assembly GCF_026930045.1 of Uloborus diversus. Classification (NCBI taxonomy): domain Eukaryota; kingdom Metazoa; phylum Arthropoda; class Arachnida; order Araneae; family Uloboridae; genus Uloborus; species Uloborus diversus. The sequence continues at coordinate 112,503,406 of NC_072740.1, read as the reverse complement.
AAACTTAAACTTGTTTGGAAAGAATTCGCGCCAATACATGTTCATGTGTATATACGTTTAAGGGCTATTATGGCCGAAATCCACTTCACCAAGAGAAAATTTTGGGTTGTTGTAACCTACTATTATTCTATGCCATTATCCATACGATAAAAATCACCAATTCTCAAAAGTCACCATCTAAAAGAGTCACCAGCCAAAAGTCGCCAATTGGCTTTGGCGTGACGAGAGCCAAAGCCAAGAACGGAGGTGTTGCTACATTAAAAAAAAAAAAAAAAAACAATAAGTAACGGAAAAGTGAAAATAAGAAAAGAAAAGTGAAATGTAACTCACTGATTCTAGAAACCTTTCGCTTTTGCTCAGGAAACTGATGAAACTCATGAAAACAAGAAACGCTCTTATAGTAGGTGATAAATAATACGAGTACACAAGTTTTGTAGAAATAATATTGAAGTGAAAAGGTGTTCTCGAAAACCTGATACAATATTTTTCAAACTGTTTAACAGTGCATTTCAATTTTGTATGTACATTATACAATTTCCAAAAAAAAAAAAAAAACATAATAATTAAATCAGTGGCGTACCTTGCATGGGGAAACACCCGGGGCGTTAATTTGTGGTGTCCCGCCCCCCTTCTACAGACACAAAAGAAAAAAAATGTAAACGCGAAATTCATGCAATTTTCAGAAACAACTTGATTTGCTTTATAACGACATTTTAAGTCGGCTAGTAACAAATAAATAAATAATAAAGGGGGGTTCGGGGGTTTACCCCCACCCCCCCCGGAAAATTTTCAAGTTTGTAGTCTTGAAAATGCATTTTAGATTCATATTTTTCAAAAACTTGCAATTCCATTTAGGCTGTTACCCTCTAGACGGATGACGTCACTGATTAAATAAACAAAATAAATAAAGAATTTCAAAAAAAAAAAAAAAAAAAAACCCTTCAGCAGTTTACTTAGACACTAAAACCTAGCAAAATAGTGTGTATGATGTTTACAACTTTACGTCGTCATTTTTTCTCGAAATTGTTAACACCAAAAAACTATGTAAGATGTTTTTGTTTTATTTTCAACATCTACAGAATGGACTGTCGGAAATCTGAGACGTTGCCATTCAGGCATTTTATCTTACCTCCTATAAAACAGATAATCAAGAACCTTTTATTGCACTTACTGAAAAATGAATTCAAAATTACCCGGATTTTCAAATTATCCAAAAAAGCGCCGATCTCCATATTACTTTTTTTTGCCACATTTTACCGCATGAAATCATGGAGGACATTTAAAAGCAACGAAAGTCCCAAAGAGAAACGATCGTATTTAAAACATTTTACGATACGATAGCTAAGACATTTTAATCTGTAATTACTCACGAAATTGTTGACTCAAAAACTGTGTCAGATATTTTTGTTTCATTTTAATATCCTGAGAATGGACTATCGAAACTCTTTCCGCTTGTTAGTACCAATAATCAAAAACCTTTCCTTGCATTAACCTAATAATAATTCAAAATAACACGGATTTTGAAATTATCCAAAAGAGCGACTATCTCCATAATTGCTTTTTTCGCCACATTTCACCGCATAAAATCATTGAGGACGTTTAAGAACAACGAACTTTACAAAGAGAAACAACGCCTCTAACTTGCCCAATAAACGGTAACCTTAAATAATGTTAAAAAAAAAAAAAGGAAGAAAGATCATGTTTCGCCCGCTTTCATTAATACACTGAGCGACTTTTTTTTTACTCTTTGGTTGTATCTTAATGCTACCTTGGCCCATTTTATGAAGATTTCAATTAGAAAAGACCTTAAACCGTTTTCGAAGACTTTTCGAAGAGTTTATCGACATTTGTAATTGTCACCATGTACGTTAGAAACATTAGTTTCTATTTCTTTTAATTTTTGGAGCAGAATGTTTTGTTTAAAGCTCGTCTTGTATAACCTTTAGCTTGAGTGAGAAAAAACAACTTTTATTTATGTATTTTTTTAATTTTTTTTTCCGAGACTGACCTTTGGACCGTAATTACGGGGACAATATATTATGGCCAATCGAGCGGAAAAGCCTAACGGCCTCGAAAAAACATTTTGTAGGCTTTTTACAATAATTTGATTATTATTTTTACAGGTCTTACGTTATTCATGGAATGAAAGCTTTTTTTGTCGTTTTAATAAAACGTATTTTTACTATTTTTCAAGCTTTTATTTGATTTAAAAAAAAACAATTGAATTTGCTTTATATTCGGTTCTCCAATCACATTCTTGCGTGCTTAACCTTTTCCACTAAAAAAAAAAAAAAGGAAAAAGCAAGAAGTAAAAAATAAAGGATTTATGGGATGATTGATTATTTTTTGAAATCCAGTTTAACGCAAGGGAAGAGGGTTTGAATAATTTCAACATCCCCCATGTCTTAATAGTAGTGAATTCGTGCAACTTTTTTTTTCTGTAAAGGAGCAGTTCATAAATAGTGTCACACTTTTTTTCAACAAATTTGATCCCTCCCCCGTGCCACATTGTCATACCTCCCCTTACCCTCTCCCCTTTGTCACATTTCATAAAAGTGTGCCATGTCACACTTCATGTTACACCTTCCCTCCCCCTTGTCACAAACTCTCACCAAACCCTTCCCGCCTCAGATCATGACATCATTTGAGGATTGCCCATAAGAACAAATAGGTCACATGAGTTGATAACTAAATATGACCTTGACGTTTTTGCTGGAATTACTTTTACGTTATTCATTTAACAGCAGTTAAACCAAATATGCTTTATTTTTCCTCCAAAATGGTAAAATATTTAATTTTTATAAAATGAAATCATATTAACTCTTGTATAATCTACAATTTTTTGCTTATATTATAAGCGAAAAATTTATTGCTTTAAATTCCGTATTGTGCAGAGACAGTGACATGTTATTAATTATTTAAAATTTTCACAGAATAGTCTTCAGTTAAGTTGCAAAAAAATGTTTGGAGAAACGCATCTTTTTTTATGGGTGAAACCTCAAATATCTTTAAAAAGGGACTCCCCCCCCCCGAACCTTGTACATTACATTTGCATTATTTTTTCAATGATAAACCATATAGTAAGTCTGGGAACGGCGATTCTATGCCTCCACCTCTCCCTCCAATAACAGCACAGGGTTTAGTTTAAACCAAAACAAAAACATAGTTTTTATGAATATTTGCAGTTGAGATTAAATTTTAAAACATATAAATTGCGAAATAGTCAAGCTATATTAGAATTGTATAAAAACAAAATAAAATGACACATCACAAAATAAGAAAAAAAAACGAATATATATATATATATATATATATATATATATATATATATATATATATATATATGCATAATAAAAATAACAGGCCGGTTAAATGCTAACGCAACTGGTGATTGAAAAGCCAGTTGAGAAATATGGCTTTTAGTTGAGGATTTATTCGAAAATATTTATTCCAACGACAACGACTGCCATAAAATGCGTCATTTGATGAAGAACCTTTGTCGAGATGGTCTATTTCAATGCCGTTCTCATAAATCTCCGTTGATTCAACCCCTTTTATTCCTATGACTCGTTATACAGATATTTATATATACACACATATACATTTGTCTACATCATAATGATCATCTTTTCTTGCGGATGGCCTTGGGAAAGAGATTGTCCCTATAACTCTGCAGGCTACATTTGTCCATTATTGCCACTTTCAAGCACACCACCAGAAGCGTTTGACGGTCGTTTGCGCACGTGATTCTCTCCTGCCACGCTTTTTTATTTTCTTTTTGTGCCCACCTTTCCATTCATTTTCTCTGATGCTGTCTTAGAGGTCAAGGTTTGGTGACCAAACTCTTCCGAGAACGCAGAGAAGAGATTTAAAATGTTTTAAAGGGAATTTCCGTTTTCGCTTTCCAGCATGGGAAAACACTCCTTTATTTTGATTTGCTTGAGTGCGATTTGCTAGCTGTTTATAGGAATTGCCTTTCAATTGAAATGGCATCGTGTAGGATCTTTTGTTACAATTGCGATTCCTTGCGAGTCGTTCTGCGTGAGCGTGATCTTCTGTCCTGATTAAGAATGCAGTATGGATTCTCTTCCTGCTTTCACTTCTGATGGTGAAGTCAAGGAATGGAAGGATGGGGGAAGTGACAATTAATATGGATTATGTGTACACTACACTTTTAAAACTTCGGGTTGCACCTTTTAGGGTGAAATGATGTAGCACTTGCGGCACTTCTTTAAACGTGTCATTTGGCTCCCTATGGCACCGCTATGGTACGCCTATGGAAGCCTACGGAATCTTCAAGGGTGCCTTTGGCTCCCTATGGCACCTTTTGTCACCCTCATGGGTGTCGGATCCAGTCTTGTTTCTAATATTCGTAAATACGTCATTCAAGTCTTTGGTCGCTATATCGTAAAGATAACTGAAGAGAAGTTGAGTAAAACGCAACTTTTAGAAAATCCATCAGGCTACATGTCTTTATTGGGCAATGCCGCGATAAAAAAAAAAAAAAGTTCCTTCAAAATAATGGGCAGCCAATATGCCTAATTTATGCCAGTAACATATCTGGCTAAGAACAGGAAAGTTTCACTAGCTGTGTGTTGAATTGGGTAAATAGCTGTTTATCATAGCTGTTAGCAAACGAGTAATCCTAACGAAACTTAAAAGCACCAAAGTCTATCTATTCGACTACCTAGACTATCTTCTCCATCAACTTACAGACTTTCAGGTTTCTTCAATATAATTTCTCATTAAACACTGTTGCGAGATAGTGTCTAAAGGAATTTCGAAATATTTAATAGTATTTTCCGTTTTAGTCATTCGGGGTAAAGTTGCTCCAAGCGAGTTAACTTAACACCACTTCAAATTTTTTTACCGTCCAGTGCTGTATTCTCCGACCAAAGTTATGGGTTAACTTTTCTTTACTTTACTGTACGAAAAAAGAAAATCCAGTCTTGCACTGAGCTAATTGCATCTTTCGATAATTCTAAAGTTACTGCTTGGAAGTTGTTTTTTAAGTTATTGAAAGTGCTCTTACATTGTAACAGTCTATGAAATGCTATAAATGATGAAATATCGTAATGGTTTGAACTACAAGGTGCATGGGGGATTTTTAACTGTTTAGAATATTTATTTTTCTGCGCTAATGTTGCAATGACTTTTATTAAAATCTTCTATTTTTCCTCCCATTTCTGATGAGGCTCTAAGTGATCATAAATGGCTGGATAAATTTGAACCAGGCTAGTAATTCATTTTAAATTCATTAAAAAAAATTATTTCCCAATATTGGATAAGTATACAATATTTAAAGAGTGTTTCTTCCGAGTGATTTCCGATCGAAAACTAAACTATTGAAATATGAGTGGGGCAGATAAAACTAGAGAAATTGTGGCTCAAAGCTACGCTGATTGATTGACTGCATTTTAATTATTTTCTAATATAAAGTAGTAAAACAGTGTAAGCTATACAGAATATTTCTTCCTTGTAATTTGTGAGCTCATCTGGATGACAATATTTCTTTTCTTTTGCAGAGCTGTAGCTGCTAATAGCCAGATTGGAAATGTCACAAACGGAACAAATGCAGTTGCTGGAGCATTGCCTGTTTCTTTGCTGCCTCAAGCTGCAGGAGTTTTGAGAAATCGTAGGATTTCTGATCCAAATGATGTTGCACCACAAGAAGTAGACATTTACTTGAATCGTGGACTTATAAAACGTGAAACTTCTAGTGAAGGAGAGCTTATCGTCCCTACATCTGGAGTGCTGAACATGCACAAATCTGACATTAGTGCCACCAAAGTTTCAAGTGATGCAACATCCAGTGATAATGAGTCACCATTGCCAATAATTGTTGAAGTGAAGCAGGAGCATAGTCCGGACATGCCTACTTCTCCAAGCCCACCCACAACAAAAATTAGTGAACTGCCACCAGCTAGTACTGTCATTGCCCAAGCTTATTCCAGTCACGTTTTCGCACAGAATTATGAAACTCTTGCTGCTCAGTATACAACAGCAGCTCCTCCTCAATATCAAAGTCAGCCAACCACGTCCGTTTACATGGTCACGGCACCATCTGAATATAGAGCATTGCCTGACTACTACACAGAACAAATCAGGCAGAATTTAGCTACTGTACCTGCTTATGCTGATGCTTCTGACACAGCAGCTTTCGTTGATCGTTATATTAGGCAGGCAACAGGACTCAAAGGAACGATTCATGGACTAACAGTCGATCTGCCTTCGCCAGACAGTGGTATTGGAGATACAACTATTACACCAAGGGATGCAGCTAACCTTTCGCAAGTTGGGGAGGTAATTATTTTATTTGTTTTGTTTTAGATTTAAGCAGATAATGAGTACATGAAAGTACTAATTTTGCACATCTATAAATATTGATCCAAGTAGCACACGTAATGTTTAAGTGTTTCTTAAACATTTTTAAAAGAGTGTCGCATCGTTGATAATCTTTTTAAAACGTTCATTAAACGAAGTATGCTATCTGGGGATGAGTGGGGCGCCTAGTGATTAGAGGATCTCAGCTTTGATGCCCGAGACCATAAAAGAGTCATAGAGTACGTGCACATTAAATCTGCGGACTTGAAAGTCTTGTGGTCGTCGCTAAGCAGTTACCGAAGGTGCGGGGAATGGGAGAAAATTTCTCTCACTTTCAGACTTGTGCTCAAATTATGGAAGTGGAGGGCTTCCGTCATGCCATATCTCGATGGTTATCTCTGTTATCTACGTTTTGTGGTGGGGGTATTGATTTTCATGCGGGGGGGGGGGGGTACCTGGCGATTACCGGAAACGCATCCTCAACATTTTTCAAAGTTAAAAAAAATATTCATGGATTACGAAATCTAACTACCAAATGGCACGCCCTTGAGAGTCACAGATCTGAATGAAATTCTGTATTTTGGTCAGTTTACACTAGATATGAATCCAGGTAAACCGATTTGACTGCCTAGGCCCTAGTTCGGCTGCAACGAGGGTCCAAACTTGCTGTTTAAGCCCTGAAAAGCAATGGTTTTTCCTTTGAAATTATTATTTTTTCCCCCTTTCCTTGTATTTCCATTGCACTATGAGCCAATTAAATGCATTCACAACATAGAATGAATCACCCCAATCCCCCTTTTGTTGTACTGACAAGAGACGCCGAATGTCTTGGGAGGGTAGATATTATCCCATTGTTTCAAATTCCATTAAAAACAACAAGAATTGAGAGTCACGAATCTGGATAAAATTTTGAGTTTAGGCCAATTCGTACTAGATATGAGCCCAGGTAAAATAGATTGAGTGCATAGGCTCCAGCTTCGCTGCAGAGAGGGTCTAAATTTGCTTGCTTGGCTTTGGAACTGCAATAACGTTTTCTTTGGAATTTGAAATTTTGGCACACTATTAGGCTCTCCTAATATCTGTCACGTCCAGGGCCGGATTTGGAAGTATGGAGGCCCCGGGGAAACGAAGAAGTGGAGGCCCTTAATCAGGGTTCGAAAAGATCATCATATTTTTGAAAAAATCCGATACTTTGACATATATTCGAATATTTTGATATATATGTATATATCCGATATTTTCGACCAGTGAAAGTTAGGATAGTTCGTAAAAATTTTACTGTGGGGGCCCTTTTGTTGTGGAGGCCCCGGGCCAGTAGCCCCACCTGCCCTCCCCTAAATTCGGTCCTGGTCACGTCTATTGTTAGTACAACGTAGGGGCGGTGGGATTTATTCTATACTGTGACCAGAGTCCGCTAGGTGATACTGCAATGCAATAGCAAGAAAATAGTAAAAAAAAAGGTTCATTCCAAAGGAAAAACTTTTCTTAAGCTGAAATAGAAACTTCATACCTACATTACAGCCGAACTAGGGTATATGCAGTGAAACCGCTTTACCTGGGCTCATATCTAGTAGGGATTAACCTAAATACAGGATTTCGTTTAGATCCGTGACTCTCAAGGTCATGCCGTTTGATCGTAAGCTAGAATACATGTATGATATGTGGCCAAATTTTAAGGCACAGCACTACTACTTTTATGCTGTTTTGAAATGTACTGCTGCCAATTTACCTGTTGAAGTTTGTGCAATTATTTTTTATTCAGTAAAATGTTTAATTTAGAACATACAAAATTCATTGCTCATTTAGAGCAAGTTATTCTTCTATGAAGAAAAAAAAAGACGTTTTCGTGAAGTTATAACGGTATTTTGTTACTAAAGTTAATGCTCGCATACAATTAATTAAAATAAATATTTTTTAGAACATTACTTACTTTTCAATAAATACTAGACTAGGAAAAAATTCTAACTTGCGTGCCTGTAATTTACAAACAACTTCTCTCCAAAAAAGCTTAAATAAGAATAACTGAATGTGATATGACTTCAGTAAATTCGAAAGATAAATTTTCTTCCCAATCTGCTACCGCTTATTAAATACAGAAACTTCAAACCGAGAGAGTAAAATCAGAAAAAAGTTTTAAAACCAATATATTTTCTCAAAACTTGCATTTTGAAATGAGATAAACATATAAGTATTGTTCCAAATAATTGGGGGAAATACTCTTCATTTATATATAGAATTGTTACACCAACCAAATGCAGGTAAAACCAGACAGGGGGAAGCGAGGTTTGGCGGTTATACCTCCCCCCAGGAATCCTTGGTTTCAAGTCATATTGCAAATCCTAGTACATCAGTATGCTAAAAGGTAGGAAGTTTGCCCCCCCCCCCCCGCTCATCGATTGTACCCTTCCAGGTTATCAAAAGTCCAAATTTTTAGATTTTTATATCTTTTATTTTTTTATTTATGAGACTTTGAATTTTAGAAAAATCCTCTTTTTTCGTGGATACTTGAACATAAAATGGACGATAACTCAGCACCAAATATAAATAGAAAGATTTGGTAACAAGCATTTTAAAGTAAATTAGTTGCTGCGTAATATAAAATGCAACATGATTAACTGCATAAAAATTTTCATTTTTGAAAAATTAAATTTAAATTTAAAATTTAAATTTCTCAAAAAACACATGACGAATTTAAAAAAAAAAATCTCAAACATTCTTGTGTGTTTTACCCTTGTTTGTGCAAAATTTCAAGTTGGGATCTCAATGCGATCATATTTTTATGAATTTTTGAATAAAATTTGACTTAAGAAAAAAATGTTATTTTTCAGATTCTATTTAGTTAAATATGCGGTTCTCATACTGATTATGGTCTAGTGAGTGGTATGTAAACATAACTAAGTAAACTAACTTGTAGATTGGTAAGCGCCCCCTCCCCCCCCCCGGCACCACTAATTTTAATCTTTTTTTTAAAACTGTTTTCAAAACGTAAAAAAATAAAATAAAATAAAGTAAATAAAAAAACATTAAAAGGTGATAAGTGTTCTTCTTCAAAACAGGACGAAGTACATTATCCCCCCCCCTTCCCACCCAGCCAAACATACGTATTATTTTTATCCCATTTGTTTAATGTTTTTTTCAGACCAAGTGTTTATTTTTCTATCCTAACTTCACAAAGTGCACTTGATTAATTCAATATCTAATAAGGAAAGTTATGATTCATTTCATCCCCTACCTCAGCACCAACCTTAAATTTTGGAGGGAGGAAAAAAGTGGTTTGCCCCAAGATTATAGCCTTTTTGTTTTAATGTTTTCCCATTATTTTCACACAAAACTACAAATAAATCAAAGTATCTGATCATTTGTCTGTCACCACAAAACTGTCTTTCTACAACATCTGGAGTGCAGCTGGTTTTTTTTTCTTTTCTTTCTTTCTTATTTTCTTTTCGATTTCTACTGTAAAGGAGAGTAATGCAACGAGATCTATCTATGCCTATATTAAAAGCAGTTGTAGATCAAAACAAACTTTGCTCTTTTGAGCATAACCTTCCATGTTGTTAAGCTTCATTCCAGATTGCTCCCCCCCCTCCTAACTCTCTCGTCCCACTTACCGAAAAAAAAAAGTTACAAACGAGTGTGGTTCTATTCAGAGATGTTCCCATCAATTTTTCTGAGGGTATACTCCTAGTAATCCATTATTCACAATATGTGTATGCGATCATATACATAATATGTCTAAAAATGTTTGACTGTATCCGGCGTATATGGAGTACATCCTTGGATTTATTTGCCTGTTAAAGTTTTCCTGACTTTTAGTGTTTATACTTTTAGTGTTTAGTGTTTTAGTATAGTAGTGTTATAGCAACTTTAGTGTTAGCCCCGACTTTGTTTATGATCCCACCCTCCTCATTTATAAGAATCAGTCACTACTTCGCAGCGTTTGTTATGATTATTACTCTTGTGTACCAGGTTTTTTTTTCTTTTTTTGAAAACGGTATTGGAATATATATATATATATATATATATATATATATATATATATATATATATATATATATATATATATATATATATATATATATATATATATATATATATATATATATATGGTGGTGCGGCAGGGGGAGGGGGGTGGGGTAGCTTACCAATCTACAAGTTCATGCCAGTTCATTTCAAGCATAATTATGTTTACTTACTACTCATTGACTAGACCAACACCATCAACACCAGAAAGAGAGCCACATACCACATATTCAACTAAATAGAATCTGAAAAATAACATTATTTCTTAAGTCAAATTTTATTCAAAAATTCATAAAAATATGATCCCATTGAGATCCCAACTTAAAATTTTGCACAAACCCAAATAGAATACATAAGAATTTTTGAGAATTTGAAAAAAAAAAAAAATCATTATATGTTCTTTGAGAAATTTAAATTTTCAATTCAAATTTAATGTTTCAAAAACGAAATTTTTAGTGAAATTAATCTTGTTGCATATCATATTAAGCAGCAACTAATGTACTTTAAAATGCTTTTTACCAAATCTTTCTATCTATTTTTTGTGCTGAGTTATTGTCCATTTTATGTACAAGTATCCATGAAAAAAAAAGAGGGTTTTTCTAAAATTAAAAGTCTCATAAATAAAAAATTAAAAGATATAAAAATCTAAAAAATTGGACTTTTGATTACCTGAAAAGGTACACTTGATGAGCCAAATTTCAAAGAAATACAAAAATATGATGAAAAAACTTTGGATCACTTGACATGACCCCTGGGTAAAAATATTTTATTCAGTTCAGCTCGAATGAATTCTTACTCTACTAATACCTTTTTAACGTTTAAGGTGAACTATGTTACTGAATCAGCAATATAACAATAATCGGTGCTTAATGTAACGGCTACAGTGGCTTCAGTGCATTTAAAGAATTTCTCTCCACTAACGAATCAAACAATTACCACCGGTTTTGTTTTAAAATATAATGATCTTATCTTATAGGTACTGAAAAAAAAAATGCGTTGGAAAAATTTTCGATATAGCTTGACAATTCAACGATTCTTTCACCGCGTCCGATTGGAAAAAGACAAGCAGACAGTGAAAAACAAGGAAAAATTTAAATACTAACTACTACTAAAATTTAAATACTACTAATTTAAATATATTTAATCAAATGCATAGAAAGATAAATACCTGATAAAATACAGTGAAATTTTATTGCAACGAATGCCAGTGTAACGAAATATCCTCTTGAACGTAATAAATTTTCAGTTCCGATTTATTTTCCATTACATTGCTTGAATTCCATTGTAACGAAATTCCCGTTTTTCTACAAATAAAATTTGTTTTCTGTTGAACTTCGCTGCAACGAAATTTCATTATATAGCAGAACGAAAATCAGGCTGCGACAGAGGTTCGTTGTACTGCGTTTCTCATAAGGTTTGTTGATTGAATAGTGGAGAAAAGATCTTTTAATTTTTTTACTGAATCACAGTACACGGCTAAAACTGTGGTTGCATATGACACCAGTTAGAGTAAAACGTTGTAGCACCAGCGGTATCTCCTTAAGGATGCTATTTGACTCTCTATGGCACCCTTAAGGGTACCAGAGGGTACGAAGGGGTGGCACCCTTGGAGGTGCCGCAGGGTGCCATACAGAACCAAATGGCACCTTTAAGGGTCAATGGCACCCTTAAGGGTGCGATAAGGAGTCAACTGGCAACCTTTAGGAGGTACTGCTAGCAAAGATAAGTCTGTGCTGCTAGTGCTCCAATGTTTCACTCAATAAGGTGACATATGCTACTCGCAGTTTGAACAGTGTACAGATTCTTTGTTATGTCCATCGCAGAAGGTTATTATAACGAGTGTCGTCACATTAAGCATTGAACCATATTTATTCTTCATTTTCCTTCAAGTTTCTGACTTCAATTAGTATTTTCTAAGCCAACAATTTCAATCTCAAAGGAATATTCCGTACCATCTTTAAACATGAATCCTATGTTATAATGTTTGATTATGTCATAGATATAGTTAAATATATTCATTATACCTGCTATTAAGGAGGCCGAAGATCGTATAGGAATTTCGAACACTTTTCGTGCTTAATGCTTTACTTTTCTTAATTGCCATGCTATCAAGGATATATTAATTAACTAAATGATACCTCAAAGAATCATTGAAGAGAGAGGTGATTCACCTCATTTTGGATAAGTGAACGTACACTTGGAACTTGTAACCTTCGTTGGAGACATTAACTTTTTTTCACCAAGGCTTACAAGCAGCGCTTGAATTTTCAAGTAGTTGAAAAAAAAAAAAAAAAACAGGCATATATAATTGAGCAGTGAGTTTATGTGTTTTTAAAATAACAGATGATATTCGATTTAACGAACGTGGAGTTGACAATTTTTTTTATTCAGCCAGTGTTATCAGCTTCTGGAGAGTTTAAGCAAGAAGTCAGTGTAGCGGTTGGCAAGACAGTATCACTGGAACAACTTAGGATTAGAATAATTAGAATTTATTGAGTGGAGGGTTTTCAAATAACGCGATTCGAATAGCGGATTTGGGCTTGTCGACAAATAATGTCGCGCTTTGAGGAGGGTTTCGTGAAATTGGGACAGTTAGTGGCAAAGGAGAGGGTGGGGCAAACAAGAAGTGTGACATCACTCAGCCTTTTATAAGGATATTTATGAAAAATAGCGTGACAGGGGGTGGGGTAAGGGGAATTGTGATACTTTGTGACAAATGGGAGAGAGGGTCAAAATGTTCAAAAAAAGTGTGACATTTACGAACATAAATGTCACATTTCCTTATTAAGAAAATACCTGTACCGTACTTAGGAGGTAAAAGGCATCATGTCAATTTTGTTCAAAACTGAGATTGAAGAGCCATTTTTTAAACCTTTTATATTCTATTCAGAGGTATAAAAACACTAAGGTTTTGTTTAACAAAATTTCATTCTATAAGCCCATTAATGACTATCCAATGACACAAATAATCACAAAAGAAAAATTAACCATCTCCTGGTTAACTTTATTTTTGTGATTTAATTCCCTTTACCTCCCAGGTAGATATTACTATGTGTAAAAAAAATTCTACGATAAAAATATTCCTTTTCAATTTAAAAATACTAATTGCTATAAATTTAAATATATAAAATTTAAAAAATAAGAGAGGATATTTTTTTAAATATTATCCTTTACTTATTTCAGTTTATATTAATTTTTCTTTGAAACATAGTTTGATTTTCTGACGCAGTTATGAATCAAGTTCAAAGTTTTACCAAGAAATTGGTGAAATGTAGCCAAAATTTAGCTGAAACGACTATATTGATGTTGAGTTTCACCATTGTAATGGCGCTTTTACAAATAGTACCACTATATCAGTAAATTGTTAATCTAGTTTTGAAGTTAGTTATGCATGTATGGGGTAATGTTGATGTTATTTATGTAGAATTTTGATTTTTTTTTTTGTGCTTAACATTTTACTGCTCTTAAATGCCATCCTATCAGGAATATCATTTTGGGGAAGCGAACGCGACTAGCAACCTTCCTTGGAAACATTAAGCTGAACCTTTCAGGATATTCTTAAGTCCCAACTAGGATAGCAATATCTTCCAATTTGTTAATTTCAAGAAAACGAGCATTATAAGTTCTTATAGGACACAGAAACGCTTTAGAAACCCGGGAAGCCTGGGAATAATTTATAATCGTTATACTTTAGTGCTCTTACTGCTTTCTAGCGATGTAGGATAACATTTATCATCATATTAAATCTGTTAGGTAGTGAGTGAACTACAAATGAGCAAAAATAGAGATACTGCTTTTAAGGTCAGGACGGCAGCATTGTTGAAATGTAATTTTTTTTCTCTTGGGGCTGCTCATAAATGATAACACACTATTTTTTCAACCTATTTGACCCCCTTGATTTGACTCCCCTTGTCACAAATGTCACACTTCACGTTGCCCCACTCCTTGTCTCATATACTAACAATAATACATAAAAATATTGCTAGAAAATATTTTTATTGCGACCGAAATGTGATGTCATACTTCTTGTTAACCCCATACTTCTTGTTACGTTCTTAAACTTGCCATTATTTATAAACGACCACGTATAGCATTTTGTGTTTTAAATTATCTCAAACAAAACTGAAAACTGTTTAAGAATGAATGAACCAGTATGCAAAAAATGCACAGAAAAAAATCCGGAGGCTTAAAAACGCTCACACTGTTAAAAAAAAATGCATTCAAAAATGAAACTCTGAATGTATTCATTTTTTTTTAAATACAATTGATTCAAAAATGAGTAAATGTGGCATCAAATACAAACATACGAGAAATACGAGTCATGAAATGAGTACCTGTGTTTCTCAAAATTGAACCTTATTGATTCGGAGCTATATTGAGTAATGAAAGTATTCAAAAATGAGTAAATTTTCATTATTTTTGAATACCCATTTTTAACTGCTCAGCATGCAATTGATGAAATCTATACGGATTCCCAAACAATATCATTAAGCCCAATTCGCTTGACTCAAGTTCGTTACAGAGAAATTGAATTGCGTGTATGAGAAAAATGCAATTTAGCATTGCTATGTCGGGTTTAAGATTAGCGAAATCCATTTCTGCTTATGTCAGTTTAAAAAGTGATATCTGGAGCACGGCAAAAGCATATCAAAACACATGTGCTCTTATTTTAAACAAGCGTCTATTTAAATTTTGAATCCCAGTAAACAAGATAAGGCAGGAAAACAAAATATCCTTGACGTGCTGCTAGCCAGACTGACCTCAAAAAGCTCGGGTCATGCGTCCCTTGTCGAAGGTGAAATTAGAGAATATTTTAATTATTTTGCTGTCTGGGACGCCACTGACAAGTAGTGATTAAGGAGTCGGGAGGTTTGGTGTCTTTCTCTTTTTTTAGAACGGGTATTCACGAGTGGTACGGGAAAATAAGTGTTAATTCCATTAAGTGTCGTGTTATGATGTGTAAAAGTTTTGAGTGTAAAATTGCACGTTAGTGACTGGTTACTATGAAGTTGTTAGTACATTCACTGCGTGGGTTAATCCTCTAAAAGATTTTGGCGGAGACTTTGAACTAATTAATTCGCGGGGAACAATTTCTAACAAAATTTCGCCTGAGTTAGATTTTTGAGTCGTAGAGTCGTTTAGAATAAAATAGGCATGCTGATTACAAAATTGTTGTTATTGTTGCAAAGTTTTGATAGCAACTTTGAACTAAGTAATTAATTTGATCAGAGCAAATAAAAACTAGTGACTCGCACCACCAGCCGTAACAATACAATACGACGCAAGTATCATTTCACTTCCAATGATTGCTCATTTCTTACTTCACTTAGCAACAAATTCTAACATGGAAGCTTCTTAGAAAATCTTTTACATCAATTGATTGTGGTTTTTGACGGACATATGTATGCGAATGCTCATTTAACGAAGCTTTACATGAGCATTGATAATAATAATAGGTTTCAATCAGCAAAACAATATTAATGATGATTTCTGTACACAAATATTCTTCGAAAATGCCGTCATTTGTATAATATAAAAGTTTTCTCCCGGGAAATAGCTTGTGACAACGGTTTTGAACTAAGGAATTAATATGATCAGATCCAAAAAAAAAAAAAAAGCACGGAATTCGCACCAGCAGCTATGACAATACGATGGCAAGTCTTAATTCCGTGCCACTGATTGTTCGTCGTTGATTCTTCTAAGAACTTTTCCATTAATTGAGTGTGGTTTTCGACGAGCATTTTAACTTATTTAACGGAACTTTACATAGCCATTTAAAACATTGATTGTCATTCCAGCTATCAAGTCATCTGTACAGCAAACATTCTTCTAAAATGACGTCATTTCTGTTGACCTCCTAGGCAAATCTCTTAATTTAACTTCTGTTATTGAACGTTCTTGCCTATTTCTGTAAAATCTCTTTAGCTAGTAAATTAGGCATAATTCTGACAAATTTTAATAACGCCTGTCATTTTTCTGCTGTGTAAATGAAATTTGGACCTATAATCTTCAAAAAAAAAAAAAAAAAAAAAAAAAAAAAAAAAAAAAAAAAAAAACAGGACGTAAAAGTGAATTTCGAAAAGAATAAGCTACGTTGTTTCACTCTAATTTGTTTTATGTAATTGCTTTTTCATACGGCGAAATGGAACTTATTCCATGAAAAAGGCTACTCAGTATTCACCAAGCAAGCTTATTCTCAAAGATAACATTTTAAAAACCATTTATATAAAACTATCAACAATAAAAATACTTTTAAAAGCTCAAGATTAAAACTGGAAAAAAAATTTAAAGCTCAAAAAACTCAAAAACTTAAAAAGTTCAAACATTTTGAGATTCTAAAAGTTAGAAGTTCGTTGTGAGAAAATCATGTGATTTGGCCATAAGCTCTCCGGTTCTTCAGTATGAAGTACAGACGTCACCCCCCTTCGTTCTAATTCGGAATCTAGTATCTGACAGATAAACAAATGGGATTGACTCATTTTCCAAACCTACACATATTCAGCATTCAATAGTTTCAAGCTTGCATATGTAATATAGGAAACATCCTCAGGTTTAATAATCTTTACGCATTTTTTCTGCAAAATTTATCACATCTTGCAGTTTTTCGTAAACTACCGAGGTGCCAGTTTAATTGTCTCCCAAAGACGTACGTTCATCCGCGAAGACAACAGAAGTGACGTACGGACGATATGTGAATTGCACTTGAAACCTTTAATTGTGCGGGATTATTTTTTAAGGGTAAAATCCATTGAATATGATTCCAAGCAGAAATGTTTAAAATCTTTACTAAGAATAGGATTTACGAAAGAAATTTTCCCTTAACAACTTTTGCCTTTTCTGTACTACTTGATGAACAGGTTTGCAAAGTGCTTTCAATCCTATATCTCTTACAACAAAATTATTTTGCCGAGTTTTTGTAGAAAAGAAAAATGTAATTCCCCACCTATGACCATGGTATACATAAGTGTCTAAACCAAAAAATGAAAAATACACTTCTATTATTCTCATAATGTTAATCATAGCTCAGTGTCCTCATTCTCATCAAATTGTTTAGAAAAAAACCAGCATACATATCATCAATTTAAGCCGTATTAACACTATTGGTGTCTCTTTTTGTCCCCATAAACCACATCTCTCGTAATGGATGAAATGAGAGAATTCCTTCAATTTGCGTTCTAGTTGAGAATCTTTTCAATCTGAGAAGCTGTAAATTTTATTTGAAAGGCACGAAAAGAAATTGCATATTTAATTTTAAAAGAACCCGAAATTGCTTTAGATCCTCAATGAAAGGAACGTTTCTCAAACACTGGAAAGCACTTTAATTCAAAAGGCCGCAAATTTCAATCTTTTCTGCGGAAATCATAATGAACCTCTGAAGTTATTTAGATCTCGCAACCTTTTTCGAAACTTCTGGGTGAGGAATTTTTTTCTTTCTTTTCTCTTGAGATTGCGGTACATATCTTTTAAATTATTTTCCCTTGTATTTTAATGAAAGGCTGCGGCTTCTCAGCATTTAAATCCATTTTTCTCTAATAAGACTTTTCTGTTCAGCTTTATAAACATTCAGACTGGATTAATCTCTGACACTGTTTAGAAATTGAATTCTCACAAATGTTTTAAATTATCCAGGGGGTTATTCAGGGAGAATGAAACACAAAATAAAAACAGTTTTCAATCATCTCAGGTTTTCTCGAAATTTAGAACACTGCCCAGGGCAAGGAAGTAAACAGCAGTAACTACATTTTTTTTTTTTGCATTTTCGTGATTTATTTTCTCTAGTTTTGTTGTAAAAACATGCTGATTTGGTTTCCACTAAAAATGTAACATTGAAAATAACTTCAAAGTTCAATATTTTACTAGTCTTTGTGAGAAATCAAAAACGTTTGTTCAAACATCTTCTAAAACTTATTTTTGTAGCTAGTGTCACTACACTACCGCCCATGGTAGTGTAAGTGTACTGTTGGAATCGGGGGTAAAAATATGGAATTTTACCGAGGCATTTGAATTCGTTCTTGATTTACAGCAAAGTAAAATTCGTAAAAAAAGAGCTAAAAATATGGAAAGGCAGTTGTTTGTTTCATTGCTGTAATATATTTCTTGAGAACCTGAGATTTAAACATTCATTAAATAGGCCTTATTTTATAATATTTTGTCTACACTTTCTTATGATATGCAACACTATCTGCTGCTAAGAGAATTTTAAAACCTAATTGAAAACGTAAATGTTTGTTATATTTTGCAAAATACATAATTAAAAATATTGAATTAATTTATGAATACTTAGTTTTACCCGTTATCACACGTTAAAATATAAATTTGAGACGGTAATATTTTCAATATTTAAAAAAAAATGAAAACTGGAGCCTAATTTCCATTGGTTAAACTCAGTGCTCAGTTTAATTAATGCACCAGTGAACCAATGCTACTACCAATGTTTTTATGGAACTAAAGGGGGGCTTGAATGAATAATCCCCCTCCCCAACTCTTTTAAAGGAAACCATCCATTAAGAATTAAGATTTACTTCACATTTCAATTGTGAAAGAGAATTTTCTCTTTCTTTTTTTTCTTCTATTTTAATCACACCATTTTTAAATAGATGAGAGAGATAAATGATTGTTAAGCAATTTCAAACAAAAATGGCTTTTCCTGAAAATTACAGAATATCGCTCTTGCTGTTACATCTACTGTCGCTGGAAAAAATTTTCACATTTTATTTCGGCACAAATGCAATGCTATTCCATTCCTCTCTACTCAACTCTGCTATTCTATTTACATACGAAATAGGGAGTGTGAGATTTCAATATGATTTCGTTCTATTTTATTAGGATCTTTTTATATACAATTTTAAATTAAAGTTGTAGAAGTTTTTTTTTTCTTTTTTCCGATAAACTTGTCTTTAAGCTCGGAAACTCTCAGCTGGGATTTGAATATTGATTGCGTTTGGCTCTTAACCCCCCTTTTCAGCTATAAAGATGCGGCTATTGTACAAATTCTATTAGTTCAAGCTCATTTGTTGAATTTGAATCTAAATAACACACCAAAATGAAGGCATTTTTATATTTTTGCTTTTGAATTCGATAAAAATTTTGCATCACTTCATTTTTGGAAGAGGATGCGACTTCATTATTGTAACTAAACAAGGTTTACACCACTTTAAATCAAACCAGTACGTTTATTGATAGTAACATCTAAATATTTTTATGAATCTAATATGCAATAAGGAAATGAACCATATTCACTTAAAATTTAATTATTTACACCCTTCAAACTTCATTCGATACATTATTTGGTCGCCAAATTATATAACTTGAGACTTTTCAACGAGCATCATGTCTCCCTCATATACCTCAATCAAGCAAATAATAGCAATATTTATTCAAGATAAAAGAACTCTACAGAATGACTTTAAATTTAACTCGTACACTTATTGCCAGTAATATCAAAATGTTTTGATGAATTTAATGTGTAGTGCACAAATTATTCATTGTATCCTACAAATTTAAAATAATATTTTTACACCTTTCAAACTTCGTTCGGTCCATTATTTGGTTATACAATTTGAGACTACTCATAGAAAATTATCTCAAGCTAGCAAACAATCAAAGGATTTATAGAAGATGAAAGATTTATTGAGAACGTTTCCTCAACCGCAAAAGCCTATATTTAGTGAAAAACTTAACAGCACTTGACTTTGATTGTCTCAATTTGCATGCGCTTTCGCGTTATTGAAATTAAATTACTGCTGACACTTACATTCACGCACACTTGTGGCTAGAACGTGTTGAAAATTTCCTTGAAGCGAGGTATATGTGCAGGAAAATTCTTTTACAACGTTTCTTGAGCCAAAATCTTTGAATCGGCTTTTGTTTCCTTGTTAGATTACTTTTTCGAATTGTCAATTTCGCTTGTTAGATAACATTTGATAAGCGAAGTCTTCCTGCATTGTCAAGTCGAAAGCCTTAATGTATAAGAATTTTTGACGTGACAATAAAACTAGAATGTTTCTTGTGCGTTCAAATCATAACCTCATTTTCTGCCAGGGTATTTATTAATGTGTCACAATGTCAGTTCTTTTAACCCTCTATTTACCGACTGGATTTCTTGGCCACGTCAAAATAAATCTATATATATAAAAATCTCGTTTCACGATGTTTGTTCGGGGTAAACTCCGAAACTACTCAACCGATTTTTCTCAAATTTCATATCTATGTGTCATTTGGTCCAACTTAAAAGATAGGATTGTTTTTATAATTTTTTATTGCAAATTTCATATTAATTATGCAATAATAGTGTGAATTAACTGTTTAGTTTTAAAAATTCTTAATAGATGGCAGGGTAAGTTAGTTAATCGATATAACTCTAACATCGTATGACTTACTGCAAAAAACACCATGAGAAAAAATTGAGAAATGTTGCTTAGAATTTCCATAAAACGTTTCGGGATATTACAGGTTATTATTCACTTCCTGAGAAAATCAACTATATTTTTCAAAACGTTTCCTTGAATTGCTACAAATTGCAGATTTCACACCGTTGTGAAAAATATTTTTCTCCACCAGTATCAAGATTAACTAAACGTATTTGATAGGTGTATCGGTTTCAGAGCGATTGCGGTTCGTCCAGATTGACTCAACACCCAATTAGTGCGAAAAGCTATCTGGATCACTAAGCTTTGCAAGAGTTGTAGAGGGGTAACATTCCAGCTACTTGCTTGAGAGTCTGTCTTCGCATTGGCAATGCGTGAATTAATGCTTTGAGAGCTTTCTTAGAAAAGCAGGAAGGTTCAAGGCTATTATATTAAACCTGCGTTAGGCTTCTCTGAAGCTGCCAGAATCATAACTGCCTTTAACCAAGAAGACTACTGAATGCTTCAAAAATATTCCAGGTTAATGTCAGGAAGGTTAATGAATTTAAGCATCATCAGGCATTGCTGCTACTTTTTTTAGATGGTGGACGAACAGCACATTCAGCTTTAAAGTGGCCTATTAGATATTCATAACAAACAAAACGCAATCTGTAACATTAAAGAAGAAAAAAACGTGGAATGGCTGTAGTGTTGCATGAGAGTGAAATTAAAATTTGATATAAGTGTACTATGGCTCATGAGTAAAAGCATTCATTCGACGCACATCATAGGATTGTGCAAGATTTGAACGGCAACGATAAACTTTTAGACGAAATTGTCTGACTACTGTCTGGAGACTTCCGGCAGATATTACCAGTTATTCCGATGAAATCAACGCATGTTAAAAACAATCGTTTTTACAGCGTAATGTCGAGATAATGCGATTGGCCATGAACATGCGAGTATAAACGTAAAATAATCTAATCGCACAAGTATTTTCTAAGCAATTGCTATGTATTGGAAACGGTGAATTTGAACTGTATCAAAATATACAGTACAACAAATAGCCAGACAATTTCTACACTGCCGTTGAGACGAAAAGTGAACTAATTGAGAGTCTATTCCGAGATAAATTTATTTTTTTAAAAATCATATTTGCCTCTGTAATCGCGCTGGTTTTGTAGCAGTTTTGTTTTCGGTAAACATTCCCGAACACACAGGAATATTTGTGGATCGTCAATTGTCGACTATCAAATACATATCTTGATGCATGTCGCAAATTGTATTTATTGATCGCACACAGTTATTGGGAGTTGACACTTTTAAAGCAGGTTTGACATAAGGAGAAACAGTATTCGTCAACTGTTTAAAACAATTTTGACGACATACTATCCAACACAATCATCATTTTTTAAGGAGAAACTATATAACTTTCACGTTTGGAGACGTATTTCATAAAGTTTAACAAACACATAAATGTCAAAATCCAGATTTTACACCAGAGATGAATATGAAGCTTTAGTTTTAACTGAAGGTTTTTGCGTTTCAATTTCAAATTTGCCACTTAATTATTATGATATGCCGTCACTTGATAGCTGGGCCACCGGCTTAGTTAACACTGATTCGCAACGTATAACAACAGAGCAATGACGCTGTCTTAGCTACAATTATTGCGAATAAAGAGCGATTACTTACGGCTGGAAAAAAAGCTCCCCATTGATGCTGAACAAGCCTATACCAGTTGTCGATGAAAACAAAGCAGTAAACATTCCAACTGAATTTTTAAATTCCCTGGATACACCAGGAATGCGACTACACGATTTCCGGTTGAAAATTGGCTCAACAATTTATTCTCTTTCGCGATTTAAACCCACCTAAATTACGCAACGGTACACGTTTCCTAATCAAAAGTCAACAATTTTGACGGGAAAGTTTAAAGGAGACATGTTTGTGTTGCCACGTAATCCATTAACAGCGTCATAATTTTCAAACACATTTGAAAGGCTTCAATTTTTGATTCGTTTAGCTTTTGCAAAGACCATAAATAGATCTCAAGAACAAACAATGTCTTATTTCGGTTTGGACTTGAAACATAAACATTTCTCTCATGGGCAACCATATATCGCCTACTCACACGTGGAAAGTTATCATACTTTTCTTATTAGCAAAAGACTGGTTAAGCAAGAACATTGTGCAAAACTTAGTGCTTAGACTGTTTTCAGTTTTCAAATAATAGAAACAATAGTTCGAAGTCAATGTTATCTACTTCATTGAAAAAAATTAATTTTTATATGTTTTTAATTTAGTTAATGTATTTTGTAAAGAAGTTATTGATTACAAACTATAGAGAAAGCTGAGGTGAATAAAATGTAGTGTAGAATCTAAAAATGTATGGAGGTTCACGCTTAGTTTCTACATTCGGTTATTTTACAATCAGTTTCGATATTTACTATCACTTTCAAGTTATTTTTTTTTTTTTTGCCGAAGTCATACTTACAAAATTTACTAAGCGTAAGTATAGTGCTTTTTCCATAGAAAATTTATTTGGTACTTACTGAATTCAATAAGTACTTTCTTCAGGCCTGCACTGTAAAAAAAAAAAAAAAAAAAAAAAAATCCGAAACGTTACTGAGTAAAAATTTTCGATATTTGCTTGCAGTTCTGGCTAAGGTTTGGCTATTTTTGCATGACTGCTTATAGAAGTTCCTTAATAAATCAGAAAGGTGCTAAGCTTTTTTTGTATCCCTTCCTAAGTTTACAGTAAAGTTCCAGAAACACGACTAGCTTCAAACGGGAAGATCTTCGAATTTTTCAAGAGGCTTCCGAGATAATTTCAGGAAGGTTATTAACTTTTATCGGAAAACTTTCCGGATTTTGGCATGACATGTTACTGGCAGAAATTGGCCACATCAGCTGCCCATAATTTTCCAGGAATTTTTATGAAACGTTTTTACATTGAATTGAATTGATTACATTGATTACATTGGAAGTTAATTACATTATTGATTACAATTGATTACATTGGAAGAAATTGGCCACATCAGCTGCCCATAATTTTCCAGGAACATTTCTGAATCGTTTTTACATTGAATCACGCTCATTATCAATCTCATATGTTTTAAAATCGGCTATATTATTTTAAGCTCTATTAAAAAATATTTATTTGATTCTATCAAAATAATGAGTAAAAGTTTATTTTAATTCAACTTCTTTGCCACAGCAACGCGTGGCTGGGTCCGCTAGTAAATAAATATAAGTGTTGCCGTAAAGGTCTGGTCAAATTTTAATGTTTCAAATTATTTTCTGTGTTATTAAAGACCTCAGCGACGACTTATAATGAAAATTGTGATACAATAGGTGATTGCTTTTCATCTGCATAAATTATACAAGTCATTTAGGGTAACTTTGAACCCCGTGGGTTTACTTTGCGCCAATACAAATTGTTTAGTATTCACTCTGCTTATGTGAGGTGGATAAGGACCGGACAAAAAAAAACTATCTGAAACTTTACGAGAAGCTATAACAAATAGCTTTCGCACAATATAAAATAATATTTTTTTTTTTCATGCGGTGGATAGGATCCGCATAAAAAAGAGGTCTCGCTTAGAAAATAACTCAAAATCTTACGATGTAACTAGAAATTGCTTCTTTAAACGAATTCAAGACATGACAGCTACGTTGAATCTCTCCATATGTTTTATAATTTGATTTTCATGCATACATGAAAACATTTTTCAAAATTTCATTTGCATATGCTCTTTTTTTTACACGTGCAAAACAATTCAAAACGTATAACCATTATCCTTCTTACTCTGACAACACGTGAACTTTCTTAGAGTAAACGAGTTAAAAATTCCTTTGTTTACTTAAAGATACTACCTCGCACTCGTTTTAGAGATAAATTCGTCAGTTATGTATTATATCTCAATTCGTTTGAAGTTAGCATATACCGTACAAAAAAAACGAAAAAAAAAAAGAAAAAAAGAAAACGAATCGCAAGGAAAGAAACGCACACACAAAAAAAAAAGCACAAAATACCTTAAAATGACTAAAAAGTAGCGACTTTAAACAGAAGTTTGAAGTTCCTGCCATAAAGTGCGAATATGTGCAGAAAATGTCACTCCCGGAACAATAGGTTGAGCAATAAATAATCCTGTCTGTACTTTGAAATCCAATCTATTTTTTTGGAAGTAATTTTAATGAATTGCTGCAAACTGGGTTGACTACCAAACTGAAAAATTAATGAAAGAAAAAATAGGTATCCTTTTCTAGTAAATCCACAACGCTAGGACGAAATCAACCGTGCCTTTACCTTGAAAAAACAAATAAATAAGCAAACAAATAATGATAATCAAAAAATCTAATCTCCTGGATCCTGATTAAGAATTTCTTCCCTCTACTTTTGCTAAAAATAGTTCTCGTCAAATCTAAATTGAAAATCGTTTATACCTCTTTTGAACGCAGGTATGTTATATATATAGTTCAAGTTTCTATTCTAAACAGATCGGCTGCCCCAGGGCAGTTGTCTTGTTACCCTGAATCTGACGTGCTTCAAATAAAGCGAGAAATTTCCATAAGAATGATTACATGACTTAATATTGCAGTATAGTACATGGCATTACACTGAGTATAAAAGAAAGATACACAAATGCTGAAATAATATGGTAATTATTTCCAACGATACTCGAAAGAGGTAATTTATATGCCTGAAAAAGTATTATAAACATATACCATACGCCGCACGAACTAACCTGAAAAATCGGACTGTCTATCAGAGTTTATGATAAACATCGACAAGACGAATGGGTCTTTCAGGGCATCAAATGAAAATCCGTACCATACGCATCTACTAGGGAGTTAACGCGGACATAAAAAATGCATAATATACAATAAGCGATCAAAATTATCTTTAATGGGTGCATTGCATTGCAAATTTAATTGCAGCCCATTTCTGCAATTTTTCCTGTTCACGATTGGGCGCTTTTGCTTTGAGTAATATATTTTCTTTGATAAATAAACTATTAATATACGTGTCCGAATTTTAAGAAGTTTGAATCACACAATCAAAAGAAAGAAACAAAGGTACTTGCGATTAATTTGGAACATATTGTTATGATATCAATATATTGACCATAATTATTTATGCGGTACCAGCATTTTTCTGGTGATTTCTTAATGCAAAAAGCTAACTGCTACCATTATGAGAGAATATAAGAGTACTATTGCAGAACATCACGTTTTCAAAAAAAAAAAAAAAAAACACTGATACATAAAATCTTTTTGACAGTTTTTTAAAGAATGACTGCTGTAACGGAACAAAGTAGAACCCATTGTATGTAAGCTATGTGAAAAGCAGAAATAACTAGCAGTAATTATAAGAGAATATCTATTGCAGAATATCATGCTATCAAAATATTAATGCATAAATCTTTTGGTGACAGTTTTTTAACGACAGATTGTTATAAATAAATGTAGTCAAATCCATTATGCTTGCGAATAGAAGGCATAACTAGGAGTAATGAGGGAATATCTGTTTTTTTTTGGGTATCATGCAATAAAAATACTGATTTTTTGCAAGTTTTTTCTTTTCCAACGAGAGCCTGCTATGCATCAAATCCATTATCAATACGAGTGTGAATAGTAGAAATAACTTGTAATTTTGTTTTTTATTTTGCATTTCATATACGGAAATATATTGCTAAATAATTTTGATTTAAAAAAATCCTTTCAATTTGTAAGAACAGTCTGATGATAATTATCTTGAAAAGAGGAGCAAAGAAAAATAAAATGCAAATTTTAAGCCGAGAAAGCAACATGACGCCATCATATTTCTCCAGAACGTTTTCAACCTTTTACACACATCGTAATTATTAACCTCTTCTGGTTTGATTGTTTTCTTTTTTTTCCTTAAGTAAAAAATGGTTCTCCTATTTCTTTTGCATTATACACGTAATAAAATGAAAAGTTAAACGTAGTTATTAATATTAGTAGTAGTTTTTTGAAACTACATTGCTAAATCCATTGTGTCCATATTATTATATATTCCACATACAATGTATATAATCTATTTATGTTCTCATGTCTAGGAATTTTTCTTCACTGAAATGGAACTAAATTTGGTTAAATCTTTAAGACAAGGTATCGATACCTCATTATAATAACATAACTAATCTCCTTCAAGCCCTTTCTGTATTTCAAGTGACGATGCAGCAAATCGTATCGTCTAAAGTTTGAGCAAGAATATTCTATTGTACGTAACAGACAAAGCATACACCCGGGTGAAAGTTTAATTTCTTTTTCTAAAGTATCATTACGTCCAATAAAAGCTTTTGATACGATGTTATCAGCCATTCAGATCACAAATAAACTAATTATCAGTCGCGTTTTGCATCGCAACCCTCTATTAGTTATTTGAAAAGTCCATTCAGCTAGTTCACGCTCTGCTATCTGTATTGCCGTAGAAAGATGCGCGCTGTTTCCTTGCGGTTGCATTTATTGTATTCCCTTCATGAAGATCGAAATAAAATTACAATCTGAATGCATCTCAAAAGCGAGATTTTCTTTAGCATCATTCATTAAAGATATTTCCTTTATTTCCCGTAACCTTTCACCTGATGCCACGGCATCGCGATAGAATAGTTATAATGCTATTAACCCATCACGTTGTGGCCTGCCAAAACAAATAATTTCAGCTCGCTCAACCAGTGCATCTCATTTAAATAGGCGAAAATTACTCGATCTGAAATCACGATTTTCCGCTGATAACATCTCAGCCTCATTTTAGCTGGGAAACTACATTCACTGTTTCGTTACCCTTTTTCATAACAGATTATTGGTGAAAATTTTTGAGGAAGTTGGTGTCGAAGTTCTTGTAATGTTTGAAAAGAATCGAATTCCTTTCACATGTGCCGATTATAATTTGGTTAGAGAAAATAGTAGAGTAGACTGACCAGGAGTGATTCCCAGACCACCCCCTAGTGAATAAAGAATTTTTTTTTAAATTTTTTTAAAACTTTTTTGGGCTCGGTGGCTTCATTTGAGACACACAATTAAGTTTATTTATTTATTTTCATCCAATTGTTGAGGTCACCGTGTCAATTGGCTTTAAAATTGGTGCCTTCAAATTAAGCCACAGTATCTCAGATTTTTTTAAAAAATAAGGTTGCAAAATTGTTTCCATAGATGAATGCGTTAGTAGTAACTTCTATACTCTCTTAAAAAATTCCAGCGATTTTAACTCAGACTGAGTAAATTTTCACTCCTTTCCAGTATTGAAAACGCACTTTCCTTATAGGAGTGAATTTCATTCCTTTTGCGGAGCGGTTATTTTCACTCCTTTTGGATAAGCTAATTTCACTCCCTTTTGATAAGTGTTTTCCACTCTTTTTTAAGACTAAATTAATATCCTAAATGAGTGGCTGCTTTCCGTTTTGGAAAGCCGCTATTTCACTCTTTTTTAGAATAAAATAGGTAAAATCATTTCACTCTCATTTGGTGAAATAGTTTTTTAAACGTGTTTTCATGTGCTTATGCTGTGTATTTGATTTTAAAACTTTTTAAAACTGTTATTTCATTTGAAAAAAAGAAAAAAAAAATGTTTTCAAGTTAAAAAAAAATGAAGGAAAAAAAAACTGTTTTTAGTGTTTCCGAAGAGGATGCACAAAAACTGTATTTTAAGTAGTACGAAGAATTTTCTTTTTTATTAAAACTTTAACTGGTAATATTTCTTGAACTACTCGTGTATCGTTACAAATCACCCACGTGCAATATTACGTACATTTCCGAATCTAAAGATTGAAATAAAATTAAAAAACCCACACAGTTCCAAATAAATATATTAAAAATTTTGAAACTCTATATTAATATTCTCGGTGTGCCTTTTAACATTAATAATGTTTTAAAAGTTACATCAGTCCAAATTAATTTAAAAAGTCACTCATAAATTGTGACAAGATACGTTTGAATTCAATTTTGTTTCTTCGGGGCCATTCATTAATAACGTAAGGACAATTTTGGCAATTTTTGACCTTCCCTTCCCCTATGTAAGGGTATGTAAGACTCCCCCCCCCCCATCTTACGTAAGATTCTTTTTTTTCTTCACAATAATAAAATAACAAATATTACATCTCTTTGATCGTTCTTAAATTAACTATCCTTTTTTTAACATTTTTGACCGAATGTTTTTCCGACAAATAATTTTTGTATATGATGCGATAATAATTAAAAATAAGACATGCAAAACACAGTGCGATTCTTTTATTATATTTTACACGCTTCATTCTTTGAAACACAAGTAAAAAATAGCACCTCCTATAATACATACTTTTACCTTCCTGAAGCAAATGAAATATAATATTTGCCAAACCACTTGACCGCGGATTTCTAATATAAAATATCGGCTTGGAAAATATTACGTAAGAATGGATCTAACAACCCCCCCCCCTCTCCAAGCAAGGGTATATAGAGAATTGTCCACCCCCTCCACCTCAGGACCCTTACTTAATTAATGAATGGCCCGTTACACACATGAATGAGTGTATTATACTAAGTTTATGATACTCTTTAAAGTTTATTATACACAAAAACAATAATTTAGTAATTCAAAATATACGCAGTGGTTGGAGCTCCGACCATCGGGAGCGGATTCGGTATCCGACCTATAGATTTGCTCATGGTCGGGTCTGTAACACCTGCCTAAAATATATATACAGTACACACACACACCAAAGATGGTAACGACTGTTTCAAATGTCATATTTTTGATTCGATGACCGAAACAAAATTGTTGATGAAAGTTTCATTAATTTGGAAGAAAAAGTTACGAAAAGTTCGCCTTAACATTGCACGTGAGTGATTTGTAACGATATACGAGCAGTTCAAGAAATATTAACAGTTACAAGTTTTAATAAAAAAGAAAATTCTTCGCACTTACCATGCAGTTTTTGTGCATTTCCTTCAGAAATCTCATTCGGCAACGAATATTCTTTTAATTCATTAAATGAAGACATTTAGATAGCAACATCCACTTGGTATTCGTGACCAACATTAGTTAAGCCGAACGTGTGGAGGTATAGAAGATTCTCCCTAAACAAAATCACGTGACAGAATCGAACCAATGAAAATGTTT
This sequence comes from Uloborus diversus, assembly GCF_026930045.1. Classification (NCBI taxonomy): domain Eukaryota; kingdom Metazoa; phylum Arthropoda; class Arachnida; order Araneae; family Uloboridae; genus Uloborus; species Uloborus diversus. Next base: position 112,473,589 of record NC_072740.1, on the reverse strand, counting down.
TTGAGTGCTTCTTTTAAAGAATGTTTTTATTTTTCGCTCATCAAAAGGAGTGTTTCCGAATTTCACGCCAATAAGGAAATGTTTTAGTCTTGGTTTTTTCGTAAAGCGTTTTTTTTAGATAAAGCTAGCACTCAGAAAGAATGAATGCACCCGCAATGGATTTCACTCTTTTTAAGAGTTATTTTTTCGTTCTTTTGAATTAAGAGTGTACACTTCCAAAAAGAAAACAATTAGAAAATCGTCCTCTTAGGGGGTGTTCGTTCACTGGGTTAGTGGTTTTTTTTTTCTTTTCAACCAAATAGAAAAATCCTGTATAATTTCTATTATTTTAAAATAATTACAAATGTCAATTCATATTATTCACTGTCGTGTGCAAAATGCTACAATTTTAACGATGTTACAGAGTGTTGAGAGTGTTCCTTCATTAGTCGATCGACCCTAATAGAATTAGTTATAGAATAATAAGGAAAACTTTATTTTTTAAATTGAGGTTTACAGTTTTTTATTTTCTTTTACAAAAAAGGAAGTATTGTATTCGCGAAAGAAATTTCACTCAAAATTCGGCCTTAATTTCCATTTTGCTCACCCCCAAATTAATGTTGAGTTTTTTTTTTTTTTTGAACCCGGCCACACGCAGATAAGTGCCTAAGAACGTATCCATTTAGACATTTCCCGAGTTAAGTACAACGACTTTTCTCGTGACGTCCGTATGTACGTATGTACAGTCACCTCTCACTTATACGCGACCAAAGGGGACAACGAAATTTTCGCGCACAAGTGAGATTCGCGCATAAGTGAAAAACCCCAAAATAAGCTTAAATACAGTAAGTTATCAGCAGTTATAGTAATACTAATAGTACACTACTGATACTAATGAATAAATACGCAATTATTTTCCATTTATGCATTGTAATTTAATAAAAATGTAAAATTTGAAGTTGCACGTTTTGTCATTTTTTATACACTGTACAGTATGTAAGCGAATTCCACAAAACCTAAAAACTGTCGCGTGATCAGTGTCATAGTCTGTAAAGATTCAAAAGATCCTCGATAGGCTATTTCAATGCTTTCCGCTTCACCACGACTTTTAAGAAGGTCAACCTTTTCGCATGTAACCCGTTCTCCCCTCTTGACGTCAATCACAAGACTAACTGCACCCCCAATCGCACACTTGCGCGAAAAAAAAAGCGTTCTTGGAAACATTTTGAACATTGGAATAAAACTGTGAAAGCATTCCAAGAGGCATCAAGCGCATCAAGAAGGGTACAAATCTTCCGATAAGCAAAGCGTGAATAGGCGATTTAACTAAAACTTGAAAAATTTTTATCGCACATAAGTGAAAGGTGCATTTTAGGTTTCGCGTATAAATGAACAAGAGCTAACATTGTTTTCCTATCACTGGCCGGGCCCGTGAGAAAAACGCGCATAAGTGAAAAACGCGTATAACAGAGGTCGCGTATGAGCGAGAGATCACTGCATGTGCGTATGTATGTCGCATAACTCAAGAACGGTATGTCCTAGAAAGTTGTAATTTGGTACGTAGACTCCTATTGGGGTCTAGTTGTGCGCCTCCCCTTTTGGTTTCATTCGGGTGTTTCTAAAGGGGTCTTTTGCCCCTTTTTGGGGGAAAATCATTGTTTATTTCGATGTATACTCAAGTGGTGTTATAATTTGGCGGACACTTGGCGATATATCGCCAGTCTTTTGGTCGCCAAATTTTGTCGCCCACTTGGCGTCAAATTTTGCGATTTTTTTTTTTTTTTTAAATCTGGTTTTATTTTGGCTACTGGTGGTGATATTTAGAGAGTAAACTATTGAATCACATTAAAATTGCCAATAATGGGAAAATGACATTAAAATTGGAGTAAAAGGAAGTCATGTGATGCGCACATCAGCTCGTTCTTGTACTGTATTTCGGGCAGAATTTTTTAGATCGTAAAAAAATAAGGACAGACGTTAGTAAATTGCTTTCGAAGAAACTAATATTTTGCTTGGAAAATCAAACAGTATATTTGTTCTGAAAATAAATTGGACGAGGAAATGGCATTAATTAAGAACAGAAACTGAAAAATATTGCTAACTCGTATGTCTCGGGTTACAAGGATAACATTTCTTAGCTTGTTACTTTTTATGGCGTCAATTATCGCGTTTTCGGATGTATAGCGCATTTTATTGTCTCCCAAGAAGCGCGTTACAACGAGAAGATACTGTTTTTGAAAAGTACTAGCAGTATTTACAAGGTTTTCCATTTCCACGCAACATTCAGCTTTTATTAAAATCAGAACCTTCGCATCACAAACGCAGCCAGAATTTACCTTATGGAGGGGGGAGGGGAGACAATCATAACATGCTTATAAGCACAATATTGAGATAGATAACAAATGTTGAAATCAAGGATTCTGGAGGTTGCCCCCCCCCCCCTCTTTGATGATGTTTCACAGGCCGTTAATGATGCGTTAATAGACGAAGATTATTCTCTTCAATTAATGCGTCATTTTAAGTCCTATCAGTATTATTACAGCATTCAGCTTTTATTAAAAGCAGTCTTGACATTAATATATTGTGATTATTCTCCTCCATTAATGCGTTTTTTTTAATACAGCGTTTCATACAAAGCATTAACTTAGCATTCAACTTTTATTAAAAGCAATTGCTTGTTATTAAATATTTGATTATTCTCCTTTATTTGTGCGCCGTTTTTGATTTTGTCTAAAATATGAAATTGCACTTGCGCTACCAGAATCACCTTATCTGGGGTTTTTTCTTTTTTGATTGAAACAGTTCTTACATGTGTATAAACAGCTACATTAGAATTGGCAATAGTGTTAAAAACAAGGCCTTTGGAGAATGTTTTAACCCCGTCTCCTTCGCTGCGCTATAAAGATGTATTTTTCTTCAGTATCAAAGTGAACGATAAACTTTTGTAGTTAATTCTAACATATCGAATATCTTTCCTCGTTGTTAGAAATATAACCTCCACCCTCCAAAGTAAATTATATATTTTTCCAAAGTTAAAAAATATACTTCTACAGTATTCTTTGGAAGAAAAGAATGGATCTTTCAAAAACTATCAATCGTTCGAAAAGTTTTGCATACAAATATTGTGAAAATAAAACGAAATACAGACAAGCAAGCTCGCGAAACTGCACAGGAGCAAGTAAAATAATAAATCTGAAAATGAAATAAATAGCTATTTCGAGTTTATTATTTATAAATTCACAAAACGAGTGAAAAGCACAGAAAAATAGTCATGCCTCCTAAAAATGATTAATTGATATTATCTTATTTACCAAATAATTATTTAAACCATCTATATTTATTTCCTGAAATAAATGATAACTTTGATGAACAATGAGCAAATGGGGCAGTCTTGATGGACAATGGATGTAAAATTTTCCTTTTTGATGCACAAGGATTTTATGGATGCTGTGTAATATATCAAGTAACAGTAAACACACCCTGATTTATCTCCAAAGAAAAAGGATACCTTTGACAAACAATACACAGTTAAAGTGGGACATACTTGACGGATTTCATTTGTACGTAATGTTTGGCTTTTTCACTATAGAGGCATTCAGCCTATCTTTGTACCATGTGGGGTAACTTTGCCCCACTTGATATGTGTTAATATTTGACTTCAAAAGAAACTGTAGAAGACGAAATGAAGCAAGCTGCTGGCAAGCTTTTAATACCAGCCTTTTATTTCTTATTTTACAAAATAAGTTGGCAACATTGCACAGCGCTTATTCACTAATCCTGAAGTTAGTGTTTGGAATCTTCTCTTGAATTCTGAGTTCATATCTCTCGTCCTATATATTGCAATATTCTATGAAATACAATAAATGATAGAAGTATTGAAATGCTAGGAATAGAAAAATAAGGAGTTTTTGAACAGTTTCAATTTTATTGTTCTGGATCAAAGATACACTATAATTATTAAAATAGTATATTACAGTATTTATTAAAATAGTATTATAGACATGATTCAAATTTACACTCAATGAGGCCGAATAACCTTGAGGAAGGTAATAATTCATTTTAAATGGCTTTTTTTTAAAACCATTTCTTGAAGCCTCTGTATCAGTTGGCTGAAAAAAAAATTCATTAAATAATTAGTGGCTTTAAACGAAGTCACCGTGCCTTAAAGTGTTCATCAACTTCTTAAAATGAGCATCATAGCAAAAATAGTTATAGTATCATTCTAAACCGTATAAGCGATAAAATGTTGAAAGTACCTTCGCATAGTTTATGTTAAGCAATGATCTGTAGGTTTTATAGTGTGGTTCTGATAAGTTGAGCTATAACCTTAAAGCAGGAATTATAAATGGAGACAGCAAGTCCAATCATTGGCTTAGCAAAAGCTTGGGCTACGATCTCAAGTCACATGACCTAATAACGACGAATGGTTGTCACGTTTTGGGTTAAACCAGCGAAAGAACCCTGATTTCTTCCAATACTTCGCTTTAAAATCTATCATGTGACTTGGTGTCTTTGTTTCACGAATGAAAGTCTTCACTCCCTCCATTTTATCTCTTCTCGATGGCTATAGCCTTGACAATACTTACATCTTTTAGGGCGTTTAATGAAAAAGAGACGTTTTTACCGCGGATTTCAGTTGATACACTTTTTAAAAGCTACTACGAAAGTAATACAAATCAAGTAAGCGTCAATTACCATTCCCTATTTCCCCCAAAAGAGGTAGACATTGTCAAGGTTGAGCTCCACTTAACAAAGTCATACTAAATGTTAGTCAAGAAAACCGAATGCTCAAGGAAACTTAACTTTTAAATGCTCATTCTTATTGGATTTCGTTGATTTTGTTCGGAAATTAGAGACTAAGTTAAAAGGTTGAGCAAAATATAATGCATTATGTATTAAAGTGTGTCCGTCTATGTAAAATTACATAGACGGACACATTTCAGTACAAAATAGTAAAATATTCACTAAATTTTGCTCAACTTTTTAACTTTGTTACATAAACGGACACACTTTAATACAAAATAGTTAAATTTCCACTAAGTTTTACTCAACCTTTCGGCTTTGTCTCTAACTTCCGGACAAAATCAACGAAACCCGAAAACATTAAGCATTTATAAGTTAAGTTTCCTCGAGCATTCGTCAGTTCATTCGTAGTTTTGAGTTGCAAAAGTTAAATGAAAAAAAAAAGAATGGAGGAGACGTGAAAAAGTGAGATTAAAACACGCAATAGGGCTTGCAGAATCGAGATAATGTCAGTCGCTCAAGGGAAAAAAAAACTTTTACTAGTAATGTAATATTTGTAATATGCTCGCTATTTATGATTCCAAATCAAATAAAATGAATGATAAAAGTTTATGGCCGTGTAAGAAAATGCGTTACTTTATTTATAATTACCAAGATAGTTTTCTTTTTATGGAATTTTATGAGTTTCGCGTCCGAGTTGAAGGAAATTTGAGCAAAGAGTTTTTAAGCATATTCGAACTGCAGATTCATTAGTGAATCTGTATTTAAATGAAGGTCATTGAATGGAATCTGGTCATAAAAAAATCTTTCAAGACTATTTAGGAATATTTTCAGATCCTGATTATAATGAAATGCTTTTTTTTTTATACATTCCGTATGCAAATTCCCTAAAGACATTAGGGTGATTAAATAAAACTCGCCTCTCTCGCGAAGAAACGACGAATAATCGCTTTCCGTAGATAAAAAAGGGCATTATGTTCGGTATCCTTTGACCCATCCGTTTCAATCATTCTCAAATTGACGTTCAATTTAATAGGTGATATTGGTGATATAATAAATTTTGCTAATCCACCCCACCCCTCTCACTCAAAGAAATGTTCTCACGATTAAAATCACTGCATCAGTCCTTCACTTAATTGCGCATGCTCGACGGGACCGCAACGAAGGACAGGTGTCTTTCGTCACATTAAAGCCCCAACTCTAGGGGGGCCGTGACGAGGGGGGGGGGCTCCCCACCCCCGGGCGTCCGATCGTCTGCAAGCAGAAGATGACGAAACAAAAGGCAGTCGGTCATCGGCATTGGAAAGGTGAAAGAACTCCAGTCGCTTATTTCCTTTTACCTTACCCCGTTTACGAGAGGTGCGAGAGGAATTTTCCAGAGTTTGACCGTTTGACGGAGGCGGGAGAAGTTGACCGTTGTGTATGAAAGAGATGACGGTTTGAACTTGCGAGCTCTCTTCTGTACGGCTCTTTTTATGGAGCTTTTCTTTTCCTTTTGAAGTGCAAGCTTTTGTGGGGGATTAAAAGTGAGAATTTTTTCTTTCCCTCGCTGCTTGTACGTTGTTTTCAGGTCGACAATTTCCGCAATCTTGCATATTTTGGCCAATCTTGACGCGCTTTCTGTCTAAAATCGAGGGAAAATCAAAAGAAAATGCTTTTTGTTTAAAATCAGTTGAAACTCAAAAGATAAAAACCAGCATTCAAAGAAGCCTTCCTGACAGCTTCTCAGAGACGGAAAAATGGCATAAATAGTTTATACGCGTTGACAAAAATATACCTTTAATTGTATTATAAATTAAAGAAAAAGAATTTGTAATCTCCCTTTCTATGCCGCATAATTCAATAGATAATTACTGCATCATCATAATTACTTATTAGGACTAAAATTGTGTAATTTAAGACGTATTGTAAAATGGGAACTCCCCCCCCCCCTTTTTAACAAATATTCAGTTTTGATTTGTAGCCTGGACTATTAATGATGTGTAAATATGATAAACTTTTACTTTTTTAAAAGCACTTTTTCATGAATCTATCAACAATATGTAATAAGATAATATTAGTAAATATTACATTTGACTGCAATTACTTGATGATGCGTGAAATACGGTTTCTCTATTATATATATCTCCCCAAATAGTTTCTTCCATCTAAAGCTCTGTATATATAGTACATTTATATACACACATATATAGATGTTACTGTGAAAGACTGAAATTGGAAAATGTCGTCTATAAAAAATGTACTTCAGTTCTAAAATGTCCCCCCAATATTTTCAATTGTAATTAATCGATCAAACGCAGGAGCATCACTACGGGTGAGAATTTCTGATGAGAGGAAATCGCAAAATGCGAAATAGGTTTAAATATCTACAACAGGGGTGCCCACCCCCTAACAGCAAGGGACCCCCCCCCAGCAAGAACCCCCAATAGAGAAAATTACTGCTCAAAAGATTCCTCCCCTGAAAATTTCAATGGCACAGTCTGCGCCATGACCTCCCGTAGGTGGGCAGTCCTGTGAAAAAGATAAGAACTAAAACTAGTTGAAAAGATATGAAATCCGCTTTTTTAAACGTACGAAAACAGGAGATTAAAAAAAAAAGCCAAAAACAAGTCTTAGGTTAAACGATGACATGTTGTATATATACACACACACACACACACACACATATATATATATATATATATATATATATATATATATATATATATATATATATATATATATATATATATATATATATATATATATATATATATATTGTGGCATATCCAAGTGCTAAGGGGTATATATATATCCCCCCCCCTCCATAAGGCCTGAACATACACTAGATAGAATCGAAAGAAGATTCTAGATAGATTAGAGTTCTTTATTACTGCATTACTTTTGTAAATTTAAGTTTGTATTATATTTAAATAATTATATATACACTATATATGGTGAATTGGTGATGGGTGTAAATTAATGGTGGGTTGGAGGGGGGCGGGCGGAGCTAAAGGTACTGTAGTAGTCCCTTCTCTCATTTAGTCGAAACTTACTACAGATTGATTGTGATCTGCAATGGTATGGAAAGGCTTGAAGGAAATGGCTTCGTCCTTCTAGAGGGGATTTTTAATATAAAGTTATTACTTTCAAATTGACGCAGTCATACATGCATATATATCTTCGTCCCCAGTCTAAAAGGGCTATACCCCTCCCCCCTAATCTCAAGCAGTCAGAACTTACACTAGATAAAATCGAATTTTCGGAGATTTTAAATACTGCAGTACTTTTGCGAATTTAAGTTTGTAATATATTTAAATAAATACATCAGTGGCGTCACTGCGGGGGTGGACCTCCCCGGATGTCGACCATCTAGGGATGACACTCAAAGTGGAATTTAAAGTTTCTAAAAATATGAAGCTAAATGCATTTTTAAGACTACAAATTTGTAAATTTTCCGGAGGAACCCCCCCCCCCCCGAGCCTTTCCGTTTTCCACCACGCACCTTGGAGTGAATAATATACTCAGGATTACGTTCATATTATCAATGCTTTAACATAGTAGTGACTTCTTATACCAAAAATCTGAATCCCATTATCTTTCCCTGTGTTTGAGATGCGTTTGAAATAATTAAGAGCCCATCAATTTCAACCTCTTACTTTTTTGACATCTCCACGCACACATGCGTCTAGGGCAAGTTAAATAAAAAGCGTATATAGTTTTTATTTGTCTTTAAAATATTATCCCACTTAAAATTCGTTATGAAATAAATGTAGTTGTTTCTGAATACTGTATGAATTTCATGTTTACATGGAGTATTAAATCCTTTTCTTTTTTTTTGCGTTTGTAGGGGGTGGGGGGGGGGGAACACCATGATTATAATTACCGCCACGGGTGTCACCCATGCTAGGTACGCCACTGAATATATACACTCTATATAGCGGCAAATTAATGGTGAGTTGGAGGAGGAGAGGGACGAAGAACATACAGTTGCTATCTATAGATAAAAGTCATTGCTATTTAAATATATGGAAAAAAAAAATTCGATTTCAGTAACAATTTAAAAGAATCAAATGTACATATTACAAACGTAACCCTGAGTATCATAAATATTTGTAGGTATAAGCATCCAATATGGGAGATCATCTCGTTGCTCATGTCTCCGACTTAGCATTCTAAATATTCTCTTCATCACCTTCAACCTTTTGCTATTAGCAGAACTGATCGACTGTATTCTACGCATCCTTATCTCTGCCTAATGCTTTTCGAGCGTGAGTTCTCTCTGTCTAGTCAAGAATCAATTACTAGTCAGCACGTAACATTACAGACAGTTGCGTACTCAACTTTAATCACCAAATATAACTTCTATTAAAGATCTTTTTCTGCGTCAAAGAGCAACAGAAATGTCGTCATTTTCCCATGCTTTGAAAAAGTTTTAACAACTGACCTACCGGTTATTTCCGGATTCATAATGTTGCGTATTCTCTGGTTGATGACAGACTTTTTGTGACCTTTCTTCAGGTGAAATGAAATGTTCAACCACTCCTATCCAAACGAAACGGAATTGAATCTTATAGAAATTGAAGTTGAACTGTCTTAGAAGAGAGATCATCCAAAGGTCGTTAAAGCTGCTGATCTTGAGAAAACCAACGCTACACGCGACTACTGAAAAAGAGTGCTTCGTTTCTTCATTGGCAAGCATGATCACAATTAGGAGCGAAATAGCTTGTTAGAACGATCTCAAGGTTTAGTAAATAGCAAACTAATGTTTAAAGGCTCTTTCGAGGTACTTACGCTTTTGAATTGTTTTTTAAAAGAAATAAGATAAATAAACCTGAAATGGATTTCTTTTTCAAGCAAAGTTTATGTATATAGACTCAAGTTTCTAGGTGGTCTCGTTGAAGAGTAAGTTGTCAAAAATGGGAGAATACATTTGAAATTACAGAAAAGTAGTTGAAGCAGGCAAGTATTATGCAATTTAGAAAACAGATTTGGTGCGAACTCTCTGAAGCTTCAACAGTAATAAAATGGCTTAGCATCAGGGCCGCCGAGAACCAAGGCCCTTGTCAGTTTGGTCTTATGCGACTCCGATTCGGAACCGAGCCCCTAGTTAGACTAGACTGACATGGCTTCTCGTCGGCCTTGCTTAGCATAGTTACCCCTTTTTATACTTAAATTTAAATTTTGTTACAATAATGTATAATGCATTATGTTAGGAAATATGTGTACTATTGACAGTAATAAAGAAAAAAAACAGCTAACATTTTGTTGAATTTCAAAGTTTCCTTGTTATAGTGAAAAGATAAATATACCAAGCATCTATTACAGTTGCTTCAGTCCAGTTTTTCTGCAACACAGTTCCGATGAAAATAACACGTGAACAATAATTATATTTTGTTTATTTATTTATTTCCTGTTCTCTATCTAACGATTGTGTTTCAGTTTTTACATTTTCAAGGACACCATAATGATCGGTTCTTAAACGTATTTATTAAGAAAAGAGAAGTCTATTATTTTCTGTTCTTTAATACTCAATTGCGATGTGTAGGAAACAAATTGCCTTGATTTCTGAAAAAGTTGGAAGTGATTTGCATTGAATTTTGCAAAGCAAACAAGCCGCAATTTCCCTTTTAGGTTTTTTCTCTTAATGAAACTACCAATATCTAACAGAAGAAAGCTTTTCTTGGTTGTTGTTTCGTGTAATTGTTGCTTTTCGTAACATCTGTGTGATTTGTGGTAATTTATTAAGTCGCCAAAAGCAAATGACGTTCAAATAGTTGCTGCATATGAATGTGGCTAATTGTAGTATTGTAGTTCGTTAATAACGATTTGCTTTTTGTTTTTATTTTAATCGTGCTTAATGATGATGCGTAGTTTAAAATGGTCACTCAAAGCAAATGAGATTTAAACAGATGTTGCATTTGAACGTGCCAAAATGTAGTGGAGCTGTATGTTAAATGTTGACTTACTTTTTAAATTTTACTTTAATCGCATGTAATGATGGAGCATAGATGAAACGGAGCTGTAACGCGTGAAATTGAAAAAAAAAAAAGTACTGCAATATCAGGTGGGAAAAGGTAGCCAATCTATGAGAAGATTTATTTTCAGCCTTTAAGATTTTTTTTTTTTGCCAATTTCTGTAACAGAGTGATTTTTTAATATCTCTAGTGACTAACACTTTTTAATTTTGAGTTTTTGTAACAGATTCTAATTGTATAAACACTTGGTATGGATTTTTATAATGCCAATAAAAACTCACCTAGTTATTTTGTAGATGTTTTGGTGATGTCAGTCAATTTGTAAATTTTGCATCGTAAATTGAGATCGGATATTTAATACTTAAGTTCACATGAAATTTTATTAAGGATATTACATAGAAACTTTCTTATTGAATCTAAACATTTCTGCTTGTGTTTTCGTTGACGCCTCAGAAACACTTGATACCCTGAAGTGTTCAGATCATTGAAGTTTAAATAAGGTGTTGTCTCCTAACCGTCGCTGTTTCCAAACTAAACCTTTACCTTTTAAACGTTTTTTCTTTAAACCAGAAGCAGTAGTTATTCCGGCTAGGAAAAAAGTAAAACTAAAACTTGGGAATAAAATTCAAGTTCCATCCCTCGTTTACTTGTAAGAAATAATATTTTACTCGAGTAAGAAAACAAAGGAAATGGACACAGACACAGTTTATGAAAGCATATCGTTTATTTTTACTAATGCGTGGTAATCGAAATCGGCTTTTCTAATGTTAATAAAATATCTATTAACTGTCAAGTACTACGACAATTGTGATACTAAAACCATATTCACTTTTAAAATCTTGCAAAGGCAAGATTTCCCCCGTGGGGATTAGTCAAAGAATTCTTACACCTATGTGTATAACCATAAAAGAATTTGTGATATGGCTTTTTTATGCCAAGGTTTCTGGTTAGTTTCAACCCCCAAAACCAATTTCGCTGCTCAGTCATGAAGCATTTGATTAACTTTCGTAAAAAAAAAAAAAAAAAAAAAAAAAAAAAAAAAAAAAAATAATTTGAATTCTGAAATTTTGAATCCAATTTATGTTTTTCGCAATCACGAACTGAGACAGGACCCTACTCATTGGAGTTATTGTTTCTAGAAACGGCTCCTGTCCCCCCCCCCCCAAGCCTGCCTCTCCTCCTGGGCGGTTACGTGTGCATAGTTGTGTGTGTGCGTAGACCTGTGTGTATGCACGTAGCTGTGTATGAGTGTATGTGTGTGAAGTCGTGTGTTTGTATGTGTGTGAAGTCGTGTGTATGTGTGTGAATGTGCTTGTGTGTAGGACATGGACGCCTCCGACCAGGAAATCGGATAGCTCAAAACCGGAGCAGCCGCGCCGCGCCGCCAGCAGAGGACGGTGGGCAGTGGTGCTGCAAAGGCTTCTGGTCCAAGTTGAAAAAGGCACGGACACCAAAAACGGTCAAATGAGAACAATAAGCAATCGTTATTGCTCAAAAAAAAAAAAAAGCATTTTTATCTATTTTACTTAAGCTTGAGTTTACTAACTTGCATATTTGAATTACGCTGAAAATAAAACTCGAAAATAATGTCCAATTCCTACATTTTACTATTATCTGTGGAAAATCAAAAACGTGTTGCTTCAAATATCTTAAATTTGTCACATTAATTATTTAATAAGACGTTAAATTGTTATTTGTCAGTTTTGTCAATACTGCGGTTTATCTTCCCACGACAGATATAATATACTCACTGCCAAAAGATAAGCACGGAAAGAAAAATTTAACTTTCTTGAGCCAATCTAAATCGATAACATTGGAGAAAATCGATAACATTTTTCGGAGCCCCCATTTACCATTGGGGCTCCGAAACGGCCAAGTTTCCCAAACTCTTATTTTAGTATTTTAAGAATAATAAAAAAAGTCCCCTCCTCCTCCCCCTCAAGTTTTTTGCAGGTGAAGTTTTTGCGAAATCATGTTGCGGACACCCTTAACTATTAAATTTGTGAAATTTGCTTTTAAAAATACGTTTTATCTCAATTTCCTCATCCCGGTCCCCTTTTCTGCCTGACCCCTATTGCTGCTGTAGCCTGCTCATGTGGAGCCATACCCCCCCCCCCCCCCAATTCATTACGACGGGCCCCCAGCACTGTAAATCCGTCACTGATGGAGAAGCTGCAATTTTCTGCATTGGTTGAGTGAGCGATGTATTTACCGATCCGTGCTTAACTTTTGGAAATGAATGTGTAATATATTTTAGTTTTTTATTTTCGCACTTTCGAATGAAGCTTTTAATCCAGCCAATACACTCACCAATGTCATCTATACTCTAAAATTCACAAGAATTCTTGGCGATATTTTGAAAGCATTTTTATTATTTCGTTTCTTCTATAACCGTGAGAAAAAATTCGTTAGGGATATCTTTGTTGATGAAAAATAAAACTGGTAACTGTATCTTAAATGTTTTCTTTAGACCGCTTTTCGCCTATATATGTTCAGAAAATTCAGACAACCGTTATTAAACAGAAACGCTGTAGTGCTTGAGCGGGGTTAACGGATTTACCATATTTTTTAATTAAGGATTCTTCAACTTTTAAGTTCTTTATGAAATTGAAATACTTTAAACTAAAATGTATTTAATTTTCTTCTGAACTTAATTTGAATTTTATCTGTAAATATTATTAAATTTTGATTGATTTTAAATTGCTTTGCAGATTTTCGATTATTCTGACATAACTCAAGCACAAGTGCTTCTGCAAACAACGGAGCCGTCTACAAGTCGACCGGCCAGTACACAGTCGGGATCTTCTAGAAGATCCTGGCATGAATACAGCCGTAATTCGGAAGTTGACAAAATCCAGATACCAAAATTGTAAGTATTTATCTTACGAATTTTCACCCCTTATATTTTATTCCTTACTACCGGAATTTCTACATTTCATTAAAACACAAGGCATTGGGATTCAGTACTTTTTTGTTATTGTTGAGCACATTCTGAGCAATTGTGAGAATTTACTTTAAAAAAACAAAAACAAAAATTGAAATTTATAGAATTTTTCGCAATTGTGAGTGAAAAAGAACACTAATTTCCGACTTCCCGTTTCTGATTTGATATTGTCTAGAACTTTTGAGTTGGTTTCAATTGCTAATTTTTAAGAAGTAACGCAAATAATATTTCATAGCATTTACGGATTTAAAAAGTCGATGCATGATGTTCTTGTAAAGTAATGATGGTAACACATTTGGTGTAGTACTTTTTGTGAAACGTATTTGGCATCACCCTGAAAATCGTGTTAAGATGGTGTCACTTAAATGTCAATGAACATTTATTGTAAAATTTATACAGATGAAGCTTGCAAGAATATTTTTATCGAAAACCTTAAAAGAAAGAAAAAAAACTTTAAAATGACAGAAAGTTTCTGTTTCTCTCGAATATAAAGCATCACTTACTGGCAATCAAAATATTTAGCTCGCATCTATCTTAACAATGTTACAAAAATCAACCAATAAAAATGTGTCATTTTTAATGTTTCACATGTCAAATTGCTATATTCCCACTTAACTATTTAATAATTTCTGATTAAAAGCATTAGTCATCACAGGAATAGACCTAGGACACCATTGTACCCTCCACCTGAAAAATAGAAAAGTCAAAAATATCTGTAGAAGTACCAGAATACATTCAAAACTTTGAAAGTTTTTAACCTATCGAACCTTTTACAACTGCCTTTGCACTCTACGGAATGGAAGAAGTGTTTGGTGTTGTGGGCCTGGTGTAACTATTTAGTACGTAAGAAGTGCTTTCGTGAAAGACCTATCCCCAAATTTCTTTTATAATGCATGCATTATAGAAATAAATACCCTTGAAAAATAGAAAAGTCAAAAATATCTGTTGAGGTATCAGAACACTGTAAAAACGATTCAGAAACGTTCCTGGAAAATAATGGGCAGCTGATGTGCCCAATTTCTTCCAGTAACATATCTTGGAAAAACCAGAAACGCTTTCCGCTAAAAGTCAGTAACATTTCTGAAATTAACCTCGAAACTTTATGAAGACGTGCGAAATCTGCCCTGTTAAAGCCAGTCATGTCTCTAGAACCTTTTAGAAAAATTAAGTAGGTTTAGTGTAATTGATTAGAACCTTCCTAATTTAAAAAGAAGGCTCCATAAAAATCAGAGCGACCAAGGCCAAAGCTATGCAAGAAGGAACCAAGCATATCTAACCAAGCCTGCAATTCCTGCCTTGTAAAGCTGAAGCTATCCATTGACATTTTCACCCTCATTGAGAGCTTAGTCAATCTGGACAGGCCGTAAGCAACCTTAGGCCGATACACTTAATAAACACGCTCATTCAATCTTAAAACTGGTTGCTAAAAATATTTTCCACAACAGTGAAAAGTCTGCACGCGTGCAACTTGTAGCGATTCAGGAAACATTTTTGTGATTATACTTGTTTTTACGGGGAATAGGTGAACACGTCAAAAATCCCGAGACATTCCATGGAAATAACCAGTAACGTTTCGGAATTTTTTTACAGTGAACGTACAAAACATCATCAGTATACGTCAATTTTTACCTACATTAACTGCTTTTACTCTCCTCGGAACGATAAAAATATTAAGTACTGCCCTGATATAAATATTAGGTACTTGAGAAGAGCTTTCAGGAAACACCTACCCTCAGATTTCTGCTGTAATACATCTACATTATAGATATAAAAAAACCTCCTTCTGAAAAATAGGAAAGTCGAAAGAACAAGTAGAAGTACCAGAATATACAAGAGATCGATAGTTTAACCTATAATTTGTTATTGCCCTCCTTAGAACGATAGGAGTATGTGGTAGTCTAGCCCTGGTACAGATATTTAGTACATGAGACGTGCTTTTAGTAAAACCTATTTCCTTATTTCTGCTACAATACATCCATTATAGATATAAAAGGCCCTCATCCTGAAAAAAAGGAAAGTTGCAAATATCCAGAATATACAATAGTTTTAATCTAAAACAATTGCTCTTGCACTCTTCAGAAAGATAGGAGTCTGAAATATTCCGGCCTTGGTGTAAATATTTGGTACGTGAGAAGTACTTTCAGGAAATAATTCCAAAATTTCTGTTGTAATACACGCTTTATAGCTCAAAACATATAATCAGAAAACAAGAAAGATTTGATCTAGATTCCCCAATCTTTCTTAACAGTTTATAAGACAATGGATCTAAGGATAAATACTATAATTTACAAATTTAGCGTGCAATTTTTGTCATTTCTCAAGCTCCTGAATAAAAGATAGCCAAAAATGAAGAGAATAACAGTCAGTGAGTGTGTATTAACTTTTCCTCACATTTTAACCGGCTATTACTATTTTGCTTATAGTGTTATGCATAATGACAGCTAGTATGTAATCAAAAAACATCATGGGATCAATGTAATTTAATATCATTCATAGAGATTTCTCAGTCTCACACACACCCATAATATTATGGGAGACAATAGCTGGAAGGACCCCCTTCCAAACGCCCGCGCATGTTCAATAGTCCAGCCATTGTTCAAGTTGGCTTCGTGAGCTAATAATTTGGCCAGTCTTGAGTTCGCCTGAATATTTTAAGCATGACGAGGAGGGTGGTGAGTTTCTAGTTGTTGTAAAGTATACATAGTGATAATACGGATATTTTGGCGTGACTTTTTCTTCTTTTTTTTTCTTACATTGGTGGTCAGTAGTGTGATATAGGAAACACCCGTCGTGATACGTGCAGTAGAGATGTGTTTCATATTCGACGTTTCCCGAAGTTTGAGAAACGTAAGGTATTATTACAGCGATCAGATTTGTATGATATCTTATTTTCCTTAAAAAATGTATTTTCTTTGAAGGCGTTGTGGTTGCGTGAATATATTGTTATTTTTCTTTTGTGGTTTGGTTTTTCAAAAGTAATAGGTCATAACCTGTCTGCGTATTTCCCTTGGGTTAAAAGGAAGAATGAATGCATGGTGTAAATACATTCTTTTCAGTGACGTAATTAGACATTTAACTTATTTATTTGAAGATGAGGTTTTGAAACTGCGTAATTCAATCACAAATTTATGCAAATAAAACATATATGTGCTCGAACTTCAATTAGCTTAAAAAGTGCCTGCAACTGATATCAATAACCGCTGCAGCTAGCTTCAAACTTGCTGTTTTTGGTTTTAATTTAAGACTCTGTTGGGGTTTTTATATCAGATATTTTCAAAAGCTCTGATTTTTCATTATCATATCATTAGTGTCTTGTTATCAATTTAGTGCAACACTGTATATTTCCTCCTTTTTACATGAATAATCCAATGTATCCAACAGTTTTAGTTTTTCACAAGTACGTTTAAACTGACTATTTAAGAATGAATATTTTGTCAGAAAAGAACTTTTTTTTGGCTTCTTCTATCAGTAATCTTCATGCTTGTTTGTCGACTTTTACGTCAAATAATTGATCTTTTGTTTTCCACATTGTATTTTTATCAATCTTTGGTTCAGAACACTATGAAACAGCAGCTTTGTATTAGCCATTTTTCTGCGTATTTTTCGTTGTTCTTGTTAATTGCTAGCATTTCGATAAATTGCTAGTTGGAAGCCATCGACAAGCATGTTAATCATCTCTGACGTCATGCGTTGGTGTCTTAAACAATTATTCAAAGATCAGATATTATTGTGATCATATTTATCTACTGTAATGTCAAAACATGTTGAAATGTTTTTAGCATTTTCTATCGATCCATTAACCGATGTTTTATATCATTACCGATTTTTGTCGATTATGCCATCATATTTTTATATAGTACTCTCTCTGATCACACCTATCTGTGAGAGATGTTTCTATGAATTTATTTTTGCAATTTTTTTAGTTTTGCCTTTTTATACCAGAGTTTGGAGCACTGTTTGTCGTACCAACGTTGGCATTTGTTACTCGGGACACCATGTACTGATGTCTCAATCTTTTGATCCTAATCCAGCAATAAATAAAAGTATTTTTTTAATAAACATAACTAACAAAGCTTGGACCAGAAGAATATGACTTTCATCTTTCTTTGCAAAGCTGATTTGTATTTTTTCACCTACTTCAGAATTGAGGTAGTGAGAAGTAAAGGGATGCAAGTGCACATTTTCAAGTATTGAATAAAACGACTTTAAAGATAACATCCTAGGTAGGCTAACATTGATTTTTTTTTCTAAATCCTGCTGTACAGCAACACCTACCAGGGATACCAGAACTATATCTTGCCCCAAGACAGACGAGTGGTTCACCTACCGTATGTGCTGGTTGTCTCAAAATTTTTCATTTTGCCACTTACATTCCTTTGCTTCTCACTTCCTCAATTAGTTTTACAATTGAGGCAGTGAGAAGCAAAAGGATGTAAGTGGACATTTTCAAGTTTTAAGTAAAACGGGTTTAAAAATAACATATTAGGTAGGCTTTATTTGAATTTTTTTTTCTAAATCATGCTGTATAGCAGCAACTTCCTGGGCTACTAGTACCATCTCTTGCCCCAAGACAGAGGAGAGGTTCACCTATCATGTGTACTGGTTATCTCCAAATTTTTAATTTTGCCACTTACATCCTTTTGCTTCTCACTGCCTCGATTGAGGCAGTGAGAAGCAAAAGGCTGTAAGTGGACATTTTCAAAATTTGAGTAAAACACGTTTAAAGATAAGGTCCTATATGTAGGCTTTCATTGAAAAGTTTTTCTAAACCATGCTGTGCAACAGCACCTACCAGGGCTGCTAGTATTATCTCTTGTCCTAAGACAGAGAAGAGGTTCATTTACCATTTATAGTGGTTATCTCCAAATCTTTAATTTTGCCACTTACATCCCTTTGCTTCTCACTGTCTCAATTGTCAACAAATCTAAATGAACAAATTATAAATATTTGATCCAGATTTCAGTTTAGCAAAAATGTTCTCCTCTTTCTTCTGCACCTGTTCCGTCTTTTCATCCCCAAAAATGCCATTGTGCTTTCATGCATCCTATTTACATATCTGTTCAAAGATTCTCTATTTTTTCATTTATGCCTTTCCCAAGAGATTCTTTCGCGAGAGTGAATTTGCGGTCCACCCTTACCCATAGAATTTCGAGGGTGGAACTTTTGTCTATTTTTTACGCCCGTCTACGAACAACAGGTAGACGTGATACCAAAAAAACTCCTGGTCAATTCTTTTAGTGTCTTTTATTCGTTACATCCAAGTGAAGATTTTTGTTTTTGACCCGTTTCTAGAAGAGTTCTTGGAGAAAGTTAAAGGTTGGACAATTTTCATGGGTAGCTTGCTGTACCTTTTCTCTCTAGTGTCAGCAATTTATATAAAATTGTTATTTTACGGAAGATTTAATGTATTTGATGAAATTTTGAACAATTTCAATTTTTACTAAAAAATTAAACTTTTATTATTTCAATATAATTAAGAAGTGGGGGGGGGGAATATTTGCAGTAAGCTTTTTTGCTTTTTTCTATAGCTAAAACAATAAATTTTCTCTACAGTTAAAATAATTAGACTAGATTACGAAAAATATTTACTGTATTTTTTCCCCTAAAGGTGTTTAATGATTGTGAATACAAATCGAGAAAATTTCTATGTTTCTCAGCACTGTAAAATTTCGTGAAAAATGTATTTGAGTGCTTAGAAATAATTGAGATTGGTATCAAATAGAAGCAGTTTTAATGTAGAAATTTAACGTAAAGTAAGGATCTTTTATACTTTATTTCCGCTGCTTTCAGAGTAGAAATTTAAGTCTTACCAGTAATGCTAATGAAGCGTCATTTTAAAGCTAAAGTAATTAGACTTATCTAAGGAACTCAATTTTCTTTTTCAATTTTGATACTGTTCTTATTTAACTAAAAAATACTATTTTAAAAAATTGTTTAAAATTACGTTTAAACCAAGATTTTTTTTCGATCTTTGTAAACGTTCATAAGTTTACCAGAAACATATTTGTGCACTTATTTTTCTTTGTCTTTTTTTTTTCTTTTTTTGATATTTTGTGCAAAAATAAGTTCTTTCATTATAGAAATAAATCTTAATCCATGCGGTTAACTTTTTTTTTTCAGTTACATCAGAAATATCGTAAAATGTTCATGTTTCTTTCTTTTCAAACATCCTTTGAACGGAAATAAAATTTTAACTTTAGGTGCTGATTTTCATTTGTTTCACACGCTTCCAGTCTTCTATACCACATATTCGTTTGAAAACTAAGTAGATAGGAAAATAAAATAGTTGTTATGGTCTGTGCTTGGAAGATACAAAAGGAAAAACCTGATGTTTCACTGTATTATAAATGTTCTGATCAAATTCGACTTATTATTATTTTTTTTAAAGGGGGGGGGGAGGGATGCAATGGGAAGATGGCACAGCAAGAAGATATTCTTACCATTTTGCAGAGATGCAATTATACTTTCAAATATTTGACTTCTTGAATTTGAAAAATTAACAACATATTTAATTGCTTTTTCTTTCTTTTCATGACAATAGTTTTTCTTATGTGAAACACAAAGCATAAAAATACGTTCGGTTAAATCTTTGATGCATATTTCGGATTTTTTTCTGCTTGAAATACGCTTGCTGAGGCATTAGATATATTTCTGCCTGAAAGTAACAATAATCTAATGTGACAAAAATAATTTTGCACGCCTTAAAAAAGCATTTTCTCAAGTAAATGCACGTTTAGTTGAAGTTGCTCTAAATAACTTCGTAAAGGTTTCTTAATAACTTATTCGCGAGCTAAAGACATTGTGTTTGCTTGGATTTTGGAGTTATAGATGTGTAAAGCAGCATGTTTAATAGCACTATTTCGGGGAAAAATAGTTATGAAATAAAAAACTTTATTAGTTTTTTTTTAAGTAAAACTCTACAACTCTCCGTATGAAAATATTCTATAGTAAGAACAATTTAATTTTGCAACAAAATCATGAAACGCACTTTGAATATGCAGCTTTAATTCTAGTTCTAACTTGATGCTGCGAATTTCAGAAAAGCAACGTGGCATTTAGGTTGAAAAAGCGGCATACATTTTGATAGAAATTAAAATTATACTTGTAACCTTTGTGGTTTTGTGGTTGGCATCAAAGTTCCCAGAAAGCAGACCCCGTGTTTTGTAAACTCTATAATTCCTATGAAATAAACTGAAATTTGTTGTCGTCAAGTATAAAGAACTCAAACCATTAGGAATTATCATACAAGAAGGAAAAAAAAAGTATTTCCCCATAATACGGTAACGAGTGGTGATTCAGTGAAGGTTTTGGCCTTTGTCCTTTTTTGCAAAGAGAATGGCAACTGCTGTTGCCATCCCCACACATATAAAAACATTGTAATTTATATATCGCAATAAAACTGGTGATATATAGTTCGATACTAACGTGTAGTCTTTTTCATGCTTCAGATCTGAAATTGCTCATTGAAATTTATTCTACAGGGCTGTAACCAGTGAATAATGTGAAAGTCATATTTTTCTCTTCATTTTCAGTATTGTCTGTTTTATATTCTGTTGCTTCGGCAATGTTTTTTCAAATTTAACGATGCAAGTGAACTGTTTCACAAACTCATTTGAAATTTTATTTGTTGTCAATTTAATGATCTTCTGCTTGTAAGAAGTTACTTTGTATGTGTGTCAATAGTACTTGCTCGAATATGTATTAGTCATTGTTTGTTTTCAACAACTCCAAACTATTTTTCTTTTGTTTCATCACTTTGAGAACATGAATCTTTCTCAAAGAAACTTTTATTTAATGTCTGACCATCAAGGTATCGCATAATTTATTGAAATAGATATTTCTTTTGGTACATGAGGAAGAAACTGTGTTTTGGACGTAGTTGAACGTGATTAGTGTTCACTTCATAGGTACTAGAACGTATTCTCTAAAATATACAAGGAACTTATTAATCAAAGCTGCAAATTAATTAACAAAAATATAGTATACACTGCGATTTTTTTCAGTCGATACACACCAGAAGGTTTCGAGTGATAAAATATTGTAAATTGAGCTATTGATGACAATATGATCTTTAAGGACAGCGGCATCATTCTATTCTATTTTTACCTCTAAAAGGTTCTCAGTTACAAATTATGCTTAGTTTCTATTTCCTAGCTTGCTTGTATTCTTAGTTGCTTTAGCAATTTTGTCTTTGGAAAATCTCTTGTTCTATTCTGCAAGTCAAATTCGTTAATCTCAGTCATATTCATTAAGACACTTGAACGAACTTGTGAAATTATCTACATTTGCTACTAAAAGGTATGTTTTTGCCAATTTAACTTAGATTTTTGAAAATTGTCTGAACTAAATAGGACTACATTAATCGCAAACATAAAGTCTTAAGGCAAAATGGCTGTTTTTTTCAAGCGGGTCAATTACTATAGATTTATCTATTTATTATTATTATTATTATCATTATTTTTGAGGCGTTATCTTGTCTTATCACGATTCAGTCACATTTGAGAAAAAAAAAGATAGTGATCCATTTTTAGGGATAGAATTATTTTTGTTTTATTAGATTGAAAAGAGAAAATTATCAAAAATAACTAAGACAATATTAGTCGCAAACATAAAACCTTAAGGCGAAATGGCAGTATTTTTGCAAAAGTCAACTAATATAGACTTTTTTTTTTTTTTTTGAGGAGTTATCATCTGGTTAATCACGATTCAGTCATCTTTGAGAGGGGGAAAAAGACAAAGACTCATTTATGTGGATAATATTATTTTCAATTTATTAGACTGAAAATTTCCGACTATTTTGATCATCACGGATTCAGCTACATTCCGAAAAATATTCTAAATGCATTTCATAGGAGGTAAATTATCAGACGGTAAGTTTTAATTACATAGAAACTTTCCAATTCTTTTGAAAATATCCTCTATTCAATCGCTTCTGAGCAGAAATGTTATAGATTCATTTCAAGGAAAAATATGTCTTGAAATGAATAATTTACAAGACTGAAACTTTCCACCCTTTCACCCTTTTGTAATTATGGATTTAGCCTTAAACGAAACGACATTATAGATTCAGTCGAAGATAGATTAGAATCTGAAAATTGAAAATTTTTCGCTCAGAGTTCTGTTGAAAAACATACTGGTGGACGGTCAGAAACTTCCAAGCTCAAACAAACAAACAAAATTACGAAAATAGAATATAAATAACTTATAAACATACGAGCGTGTCCACTACAATAACAGAAGATGCGTATCTTAAGAATATAATAAGAATTTAGTGCTCTTAAAGGGTCAGAATGGATGAGGTTCATGGAACGAAGGATTAACTGGTAAGCTGTCAAAGTGGGCAGCCAAATAAATGAATCAAAGACGACAGG
The DNA here is from genome assembly GCF_026930045.1 of Uloborus diversus. NCBI lineage: Eukaryota > Metazoa > Arthropoda > Arachnida > Araneae > Uloboridae > Uloborus > Uloborus diversus. Next base: position 112,450,595 of record NC_072740.1, on the reverse strand, counting down.
GAAAATGGAACTGACAAAACAGAAGATGAATGAGATTAGATTCCAAAGAAGGTAGATAATGACATTTTCTCTCTTGGATCAAGTGAACTCAAATTAAATTTATTGCAGACTTAGTTCTGGTTTTTATATATATCAGTTGCCTGAGCTTCTTCTAGTTTCCTCTTCAAACTTCCAGCCAAAATTTTCAATTTGGTAGGAATTAAACGCCCTTTATTATTATTATTAACTAGAAAGCAATTGAAGCACTTTCTGCAAAAAGAAGATAACTCCAAAAATTCAATTTTCAAAAGGCCCGTTTTAAAGCTTAAAACACCAAATGACATTTTAAATTATTTTTAAATTTTTTATGACTTTTCTTATGCAACTGTATTGAAAAGCATACAAGGGGAGTTATTAAAACATAAAAAAGAAAATAATAATAATTGGTACTTTAAGCTCTAATGTTTTTGTATCTTATTTCTGATGTGGCTTGAAGTGGCTCTTTGAACCAGGCTAGCATAAAAAAATCAAAGAAAGATTGTTCCTAACACAAGGTGAATGTAGCTCGTGAAGTCCGACGATTTTAGTTGTTAAATGCAGGTTAATTTTGAGATTTAAGTAGGCGTTTTCTTTCTTCTAAGAGCAGACAATTTCGCAGCTAACAGTAGGCGACTTGATTTTAAGTTGATAAAGAGAATTTAGAATTTGTAGAAAGAGGATGGTGATTTGCTCTGTCATTTATATTTTTGTAGATCGAAAAAAGTCAGTTTCAGTTAAGATTGTCTTAAATTTTCGAAATAGTTTAGCTTTTTTTTATTTTTCACAATTATATCTCTTGTTTTACTTCAACTTTTTGAGCAGTTACTGAAGGTAATTAAATATTATTTTGGTGTTTTGTTTCATAAAGGGAAAAAAAGGTGTATAATCAATGAAATATCTTACTCAATTGCTCCACTAAATTTCAGCATATAATCGCTTTTTATTCATTTTTTATACTTCATCTTTTGCATACAGGTTTTAGTCCTTTAATAGGCCTCACAATCTTGGTTTTGGTACGTAATTTGCTTCTATTCTCAGCTCTTTTTGCATTTCCATGCGGCATTTTTCGCAATTTTTAAAAGGTTTATAAAAATTTACATTTTTTCAAAAGTCGAGCTTAAATGCCTAAACTTGGTACACGGATTCTTCTTTCTTTACTTTTTTTTGACATTGAATGCAAAAAGTAATTTATTACTACTATTTTTTTTTACATATAGCAACTTCTTTGCTTATATGAGACTTGTGGTTAAATATTTCAAAAACAAAAACACGTTTTATTACTTGCAAAAGATACATAAAGCAATAATTATACAAAATTGTGTTCATTAACTTTTTTTACAAGTATATTCCACAGCTTCAAAACTTCAATATACAGCTTTACTATGAAATCGCTAAACGTGTGGAACCATAATGGAGATAAGTGGAACTTATCCACCAATTAGATTTGATTAAAATCTATTTCCTCTTATTACGCAGAATTATAAGACTAGTGCAATACATACGTTTTAGAAAAACAAACTGTCGTAGCACGCGTAACGTTTAAACGTTTCATAAACGCTTTAAAATGTTTATCACAATGTTGATAGCCATTTCAAAACGTTTATAAAACGAAATGGGCTACCTGGGAAGTCATTACCTCAGATAGCTTACTTCGTTTTATAAACGTATCAAAATGATTGTTAACTTTAAGGCAAAAGTTTTAAAACATTTATGAAATGTTTAAAATTTACGGGATATAGTGCGCTTTTTGACTAGCACATAAATTCATTATTTTACTGTAATTTTTTACCAGAAAGTTTCCAACTGTAAGCAGACAAAGAAGTAGATTAAAACAGCAAAATTTATATTTAGGAAGTACGGTAAGCAAGATTCAAATTTATCATACAAAATGTATAAAAAATTTGTGCATTATTTTAAATGAAAAGTACATTTGCATAGGAGTTGAGCAAATATTAAAGGTAAGTAAGATTTTAAATTTTTTAGTACAATTTTTTTTTTTTTTTTTTGAAGCAGAAGTTACTTTCCATGTGCTTCAGAAGGCATATTATTTACATTTGTTTAATCTATTTCAGTAATTGCTGATTTTTTTTTCATAATCCTAACAATAGTCATTTCGAATTGGGTAGGATTACGTAGTAAATCATTAAAGCAATGTAATAAACAAAGAAAAAAAACATATATATATATATATATATATATATATATATATATATATATATGTAAAAAAATAGTAAGCCTTTTCTATTTCTTGCTTAGTTTTTCTTTTTTAACACAACTCTTTTTTTTCCCTTTGTTTTACTGCATTCTACTTCTGTTACTTTAGAAATATAGTCTTGCCTTTTCATCACCCTTTAGAGTTCTTCACTGTCTCCTTAGCCTGATAAACGACAATTATGCATATTTTGAACTATTGATAATTGTGTGATAATTATATTTTTCTGTAGAAATTAATATTTCAATTGAGCTATGTAATTGAAGCAAGTTTATTCTTAAATTAGTTCTTGATTTGAAATTCTCCCCCCTCTCTCTCTCTGTCTGTTTCCCCAAATACAATAGACTCGAATGCACTTACTTTGTTTAGTAAAGCGAAATGAAACGACTGCTTTTGATACTACATAAAAGAAAAATAGATACATTGTCACACAATGGAGCAATAAAAAGAGTAGGAAAAAAGCATTATAGCAAGTGTTAGTAATCACACGATCAAAAGAACTTAACTTAAAGTAAATCGATTTTTAGACGCTACAGTGAGTGAACAATCATTTCCTCTAACAAAGCTTGTAGTACTTGTAACTTTCTTTATACCTTTAATATGTTTGCAAAAAAAGTTATCAGTGATGCTCTAAATGTAGGTATATAAAGGAAATAAAGTTTTGGTCTGTTTCTTTTCAGAATTGAAAAAACGTTAATTACGGAAAATTTTACAGCTGAGAAGATAGATTTAAAAGAAAAAAAAATGAAAAAATGAGACTTTATGCAAAAATTTCTTCATAAAAAAAAATAAATAATTAAAATTTGCATGAAAGTTAATTTTTTTAGAGATTGCTTCTTCTGTTTATCTTTGTTTTTACCCATAAAATAAATATGAATATCTTAGGCTTTTGCGTGTTAGCTATAAAGGAGTGATTTGAGGATTTGATTTTCAATTAAAACTCTTTTGCGATCCTTCTGCTGTTGAAAAGTTGCTAAATGTTATCCGTCGTTCACAAAAAGATTAATTTTATGTCTCGGATTTTGCAATGGAACTAGCTAAGGGATTGATTTCTCTAATATTGTAAAGTTTTCCACAACAATTATTTCGAAAAAGACTTTTAGTTTAAAAAACTTTCGGATTTAGTTGATTACGTTGAAATCGCAGAGATATTTTTCTTAACTTACTCTAAATTCTCATGTGCAACCTGGAAGTAATTTTTATATCATTCGGTAAATTCAATTTTTAACATGACATGCACGGCTTCAAAAACTAAGTTTTTTTTTAAATACAATACACAAGCTGCGTTGGACGGTCTACCTCGAAAATAAAAGTCGCGTGAAGCAACGCGTGTTCAGCTATGAGGCTTAAATGACAAAAAAAAACAAAAAAAAAAGGTAAAATATCCTATCTGCGTATAAAAAAGAGCAAGTTTAAGACTCAAAATTCAAATTTAGACTCCTTTCTTCAAAAAAAAAAAAAAAAAAAAATCTTGAAAACTTCATTTTATTGCTTATTGCTTCCGCATTTTAGCTTCTTCATTTGTGTATCAAATTGACCCATATGATGGTTATAAAATGATAGATTTCGAAAAAAAAAAATTAAAAAAAAAGATTTTATTTATGCAAAAAGATTAAGCTTAAATCAGTGATAGGAAAATGGTAATAATATTTCGTGAAGTTTAATTTTGTAGCGTAAGCTTAGTAACAAACAGAAGTAGTTGTAGCGTAACCTTAGTAAGTAGTTAGAAAAAGCAAAATATAATTGTGAATTGACTATACCCCACGATCTTCCTAACAGATTTCCCCAAAAAACCTAACGGTGAGACTTTTTCTGAGTTCACTTGTGTTCTGAAGAAGCTTGTGACACGGTATACAAAACATGACTTATAAAACACATCCTGGATCAGTTAGTACGGAGAAAAAAAATTTGATTGACACCAAAATCCCCAGTTCTTATATTTGAAAACTTGTTGAATATAGTCAATGGAAAAATGAATAACCCATAATCTGCGCCTTCTACATATTATTTTTAATTAATTGCTCTTAAACTTTGAAACTTGGCCCTTACGTTTAAAGCACAGTTAGAAAAAAAGTTTTCGTTCGAAAAATCATGAATCTAATTGCTGATTTTTGAAGATAAGAAATCTCCACTGTAAGTTTTATTTTTGATAAACTCAACGTTCTTGAATATAGGTTTAAAGTAATCAGTATGTCGTTTCTCAAATTCAATTTCATTAAAGCATCTGTACTTTGAGTGAATCGCATCAAAATCTTGTCGATAGTTGAAGTCTTTGACTGAAAATAGTATTATTATTCCCGGCTCTTTCAAATATTATGAGAATAATATCAGAATCTTAATATCTGAGAAATTATTTTTTCTTTAAATCCTTGTTATTGTCCTCGAAACCTTTCGTCCATTGTTCTACTATCTGAAGGATCTACACTCAAACTAGTTTTAAAACTAGATGAATAGCTTTTCCCAAAATGCTTTGAAATTCGTAAATATCCATTAGTGAACTAAAAAGCGAAGAATTCTGTAAATTTAAATTAAATATTATTATCTAAAAGTGTTTAAACTACGTGTTATGAGAATGGAAAGAGAGTAAAATGAAAGAATTAATAAACAAATGCAACTTTTTGGATATATTGCTTTAAATATCATTTATTTTTTAATGCGTTGTTGTTAAATGATAAAGTATACTTCAGTTTGATGATCTATTAAAACTAAGATAAACTTTGAGACTCAAGGATAAAATCGTGACGAAATAACCTACTGCAGTTGATATGGAAAACTGAGGTAAACTAGCGTAGGGGACGTCTAAAATCATACTGAACTATTCTAGCATCATTCACTAAATTACTGTAAATTTCATAACTGTGTATTTGCTAGGGAACAGTTAGGGCAAGTCAGGCAAAGGATATTTATGTTTTATTTTTTTTTTCTTAACAATGCAAAACTGCTTGCAACAAGTCAAACTGCTACATTATCAATCCTTCTAAAAGTAAGTATTCTTTAATTTGCGGCTATTACCTGATGCGTTTTCGTTAATTTTCTCAATTTTCTGACTAAATATATATGACTTATTAGTTTAAAAAATGAAGCTTTAAATAAGCCTAGAAATTATAAGATAAATTTCAACAGTAAGCAAAATCATTTGGTGCGCTTTTTGCTTTTGCCTATTATGTGGATAACGGTCTTTACCTTTACATGTTTAACGAAATTCAGAATTAAAAATATTCAATATTGCATTTAAAAAAAAAAAAAAAAAAAAAAAAAAAAAAAAAAAAAGAATTTCTCTGAAAAGGAACCTCAATTACTGATATTTTAATTTAAGCTCTTCTAGGGTACATGAAACTAGAGATGTCAAATCTGTGTTTATTAATGCTTATGTTTAATTATACTTTACTGATGTAAACTTTACTGAAAGCACGAAAGAAGTTAAAATACTCCTCGTATGTATGAACTAGCCGTCTTCTGCGTTCAGTTGCTTCAATTGTATCTTCTCTGTATATGTATAATAGATATTCCCGTTATAGGATGCAAGATTAATAGAGAAGAACTTATACGAGTGACATCAAAAATAAGTAAAGTAAAACAGCAGACTTAATAAAATTGTTTAAAGGAAATGAATACATGTGTATTGAGAAATGAAATAAAACACTAATAAAAAGTTCGGCACAAAAAAGACTTGAAAACTTCGGCAATTAAAAATACTAATTTACACATTCAATAGGAAAATAAAGAATTTTTCTTAGGGGAAAGTACCCTCTCCCCCCCTTTTTTTAATGCAAACAAAATTTAATTTCGTCAGGAAAAATGTTGACTCAATTCCTTGGGAAGATCTACTTCGACAGTTCTTGTAATAAATGAGGATGAAATGCTCAAATTACAACCTAAGAAAATTTCAAAAATATAGTTGACTTACAATCTTGAATCAAGATTACATTAACTTTTTAAAGTTTTGAAGAACAGGAAATTTAATTTAAAAATTTCTCAAAACTTGATTAAGAATGATTAAAAAAAAAACCTTATCGTAATAAAATGTTTATTTTTTTATGCACATGCCTTTTTTTTTTTCTTTTTTCTGCAGTCGACAGACTCTGCTGTGGAAAGTACGCGCAAAAAATATATCAAATTGCAAAATATTGAATAACAATAATTACATAGTGAATTTTGAAATTCGTAGTTAGAGGTGCATTAAAACATCTTTAGGACTTGTTGCTAGTGAAATTTGGGTACAAATGTACTGAATTTGGGAACTTAATTACTTTATAATTAAAATAAATAGAGTAACATAGTGCGCGTAAAATTCGAAGGAACGCATTTGTAACATTGTTTTAGTATGACCCATTAATGTGCAAAAGTAAGTAATCTAATTAGTTTTCTATATTTATCAGCCATGCATGATTGCAATAAATGCGGTGTCAGTTTCTTTTGTCTTAAACCATCTTAAGGTATGAACAATAAGTGACTTGAGGTTTCCTTTTTTAGACATTCGGAGCTAGGCTTTCGTTACTACCTCGAATCTCCAATATCTACAAGTCAACGCCGTGAGGACGACCGAATAACTTACATCAATAAAGGTAAGTGAGATGGAAATTTCAGCCATAATCATTCCTCATTTCCTTTCGCTTTGGCAATTCTGTTTTCTTTTTTATCTCCTAATGCCCTATTGTTAGAGTTATATTGACCTCTGCGAACAGTTTTCTAAGTGCTGCAAAAAGATGGGTATACGTATATCAAACATTCGGATTCGAAAGTTTGCAGTTCATTGTGTGTTTGTATGATCATGTGTGGGGTGAAACGTTGTAGTGACAGTGGTACCTTTTAAGGGTGCCATCTGGCTCCCAATGGGTTCCCTAGGAGTGTCGTAGGAGTGTCATAGGGAGCCAAATGGTCATCCTAAAGAGGCGCCGCTGGTGCTACAACGTTTCGCCTTAAAAAGGTGCCAGATGCGAACCACAGTTTTAAGTGTATATTAAAATATGCAAGTGTATTTTACATGTAAGCCATGTTGAGGGTACTCTCTCCAACAGAGTCTAAATTGGGGGGGGGGCGAAGGATAAAACTTTATAGATACCTGGACGGGCTTCGGATGGTCCAGACTAATTTCATAGTAAAATATGCTTAGTATAATTTGGTCAAATGACGTTGAACTATAATATTTATTGTCTTTAGTACATCGATGTGAAACAAATATTTTTCTTTTTGTTAAAGTCGCAAACATTAAATTTTGAGTTAAGGACCAGCAGTAAAAGTGCATAGGGACCAGGAATTCTTATCTTTGGTCCTGCTCTCCAAAGTTATCTACTAAAGCAATAAATTCAATGTGTAAAACATTGTAACAATGTTAAAAACTGCACGAATAGCAATAAGAGTCAGACACGTGTTTTAGGTTACAAGAAAACCCTTTTCCAATGCAATGAACGGAGCTTATGAACGGAAAGACAACAAAAGACGTTTAATCGATTGTCTTTTTAGCCCTAGACTCTCTCTCTCTTTCTTTTTTTTGCGTTGAGAATGGAGTTTCGAAACACGTTGCTGAAATTCTTATTACTAAGTCATGCATTTTTATCGTTGTTAGTATAGAATTTTTAACTTTACGTGAAAAAATATAGATATTTTAATAGTTAATGCCTTTGGTTTGCTACCTAGGCAGTTAAGTAGCGTAAAAAGTTTCATAAACGTTAAAAAACGGTCGTCACAATGTTGTCAACCATTTTAAAACCTTTATGAAACGAAGTGTGCTACCTGGGAAATCTTACACATATTTATATGTACGCGGTATTGAGCGAATTCCGGCTAATATTGTCTGCCAAAATCGATAATATAAATGAACCGTTTAGCTTTTGCAAGTGCATAGTTACAAATGCGCCCTATCGGACCTAATCTCCTTAGAATTATCAATCTGTATAAATTGTTAAGTTTTCAGGTACCTACAAGTACACCATGTTGAGCTTATTGCCATCAATATTTCTTACCTTGCTCAATGTATTCATATCATTAAACTAACACGTTATTATATGTACGTCATGTTGGTTGCTGTCGCCAATATTTCCTACCTTGCGTCTAGGTTTTTAGTAAAAAAAAATAAGGATAATTAGTTGGTAAATTCATTTATAATTTCTGACTGAGAGCAACCATAGTCCTTTACTCACGAATTTTCTGTATTTTTTAAAGTTTGATGTTCCAATATTTTCTACGTTACCCCCAATCTTTTACATGTTACAAAAATTCAGTGCGTGTGATATTTTTTGCCTGACTGATATCACTGTTAAATACTGTCAGCGAAGGTAAAACAATAATGAAAACTTTTCAAAATGCAGTGCAATGTTTTACACACTGTAGTTACTACTTATAAATATCTAAATAATTAATTCAAATGAGCCGTGGTAGTCTCCTCAGTACGACTTTGGACTCGTGATTGGAGAGTCGCGGATGCTATGCTAACAGGCGGAAGATTCCCTGCATGAATTCATGGTGATTAGTGCATGTAAAATCAGTTGCATTCATAAAGTCATTAATGTTAAAGTGAATTAAAACGTCTGGGGATACTGGAGAAGAGTTGTTACTCTTCTGCTCTGGATGAAATAATTATCGACAGTCGGCAGTTGGTGCAGGGGCGGATTCAGGGGAGGGTCAAAGGGTCAGCTGACCCCCCTGTGACAAGATTTTTTTATGACTCTTATAAAACTTCAAATTTTTTGATCCGAAAAAATTGTACTTGGAATCAAACCTTGCGTATGTGGGTTGTAAAATGTGTATGTAAATGCATCCAACTATTTTTCTAGCTTTGAGCTTTAATCTCTTGTATAAAAAGCTTACGGTGACGTCACCAGCCTGTCTGCCTAAGGAAATTTAACTTTTTATGAAAATTTGAGGGAATATGATCCACACACATGACACATGTTGCGCCACGGAAAAATTTAAGGGGAAGGCGGAGGGGGGGGGGAGGTAATCCGAAAGGGTTTTGATATCAATTGAGTAGGGGGATCCGAGCATATGAGGGGCTGCGCAATTGCCCTTGGGGGAGATGGGCAACCATGCCTTATAAATACATTTTTACGAAAGAGGTATAACACGCTGGCTACTGAAACTTGACCCCCCCCCCTTTAAAAAATTTCTAGATCCTCCTCTGAGTTGGTGCTGTCATCTACCATGTGTTGTCCTAGAAGTTCAATCTCCTTGTGAGACAATTGTAACACGCTTCCGCACAGTTGAAGAACAACTTATGCTAATGTCCACACAAACCGCAGAGAGAAGTTTTTAATACTGATATATGCTTAGAAATCACACCACAGTTGCGTCATATAATAACTCAGTTAACAATCTTCCTGCGCGTCAGAACATGAGGTGCTGTAACGAATGTTTCTTAGAAAAACTAAAATATTGCTTCCACGCAATTTAGTGCTGCGCGGAGAGTTTATTTCTCCTCACAATTTTACAACCAATATAGCCGTATTTGATTACAGTTTTGTTGAAATGGTTTCAAACAAACCGTAAATTCTTCTGCTGAAATAGTGTTTACTCAGTACAATCTGACCAATACTTTAATTCTGTTAAATCCGCGCGAGATACTGCAAAAGATACGAGGGAAAAAAAAAAAAAAACGAAGAATCCATCTTACATTAAATAAAGGGCTGAGTTCCAATATTTGTTCCGTTCAAAGAAATAATAAGTTCTTGGAAGAGTTCCATGGGGACTACTCCACATTTTTGCTTCGTTTACGTAAAAATAAAGGAATGTATTTTTAGACATCTGTGTATGTAAACATATGGTATTACATAAAATGCACCTTAAATTAATGTGTAACACTGTTTAAGTCAGATAAATAAATACCTTTGTGCTGAACAGTAAAGTAAGAAAAAACAACGTCAAAAAAAGCACAAATTGTCAATTACAGCAGACACGTGTTTCGGCGTTAGAGGGAAAGCCTTTTTCATTGCAAAAAGTAATGAGCTTATAGATGAAAAGACATCCAACAAAAGCTTTGTTTAAGTCTTTTGCCAATAATCTACTGTACGGTTTGCTGCTTTAGAATTAAGATGTATTGCTGTATGGAAATTCTCTTATAATTTCGAGAATCATTCTTTGGATGCTTTCTTGAGCTGCAGCAGTCCTAACCACCTGATCACATTGACCTATAGTTGCATGAAGTACTACTTTATTCATAGCCTTGTACCAAAGCGTGTTTTATGTGCTGACTTCCTTGGGTGATGCTACCTTGAGCTACAAATGTATGCATATTTTGGCGGATTTGATCTACTAGTTCCCACTTCGCGCGGTATTTCAAGATGATTTATCTTTTCCTCTCAATAAAACAGCTTAGAAATAAAATCTCAATGTTCAATATTCAAGTTCCTACATTGTGTATTCTAAATATTCAAAACTGTTAACCGCATTTTCTTAGTTTGATGCAAAAGAAACTGATTTTAAGTTACTTTTTTCTTCTTTTTTTATATTTCAAAAATACAGTCAGTGATTGGTTAACAGAGTCAGTGTATCGTCAAATCGTAATTAAATACGAGATAAAAATTGATTTTGATTCGTCTTTGATACTTCTCGTTATGTAATCGATTAATTGTCCCATAACGTCCATCACTCGATTTCCCGTTTTTTTTTTTTTTTTTTGCATTATCTCCCGTTTTGACATTTTTTTTTTCAAAAACCGTGAAGAAAAAATGAAGACATTTTAGAATGTCATTTTTCAAAAAATTATCAAAACATTGAATTTTCTTCCTAATAGATGGCATCTGTTGCTTCTAGGTAGATAGAGAGGAGAGCAAAAAAATATTTTTAAGCGCATTTTATCAGAAAACTGCAAGAATATAAATTGTTTATTTTGCTCCGAAAAAAGAATTAAAAATCTTTGAAAAAAATAATGCATTATTTTAAAGTTTGAAATACGATTTGAACAAGAAAAACTGCTGAGTCGTCAAGAGCAAAAAAATTTTAGTTGTAATTCTTACTTCATTACATCAATATCACTGCACCACTGCTACATCAAAGTCAAGCTTCATTGACCCGTTATTTCGAAGAAAAGTATAACTCAATAGCCTATTGTTTTCTAACTACTCGTGTTTTTAATTGCACTCGATTAGATTGTTTAAAGTTTTAATTTCACTTCTCTTTCGCGTTATTTAAATCCTTATAATATTTATGAGCTATAAGTTTATTTAGCCCTTTGTGATGGAAAGGAAGTTTCTTTCTAATTCATATTGAAGTTTTTTTTACATGTAGCTGTAAAACTGTTTTAGGTGCGCAACAGGTTTTATTTTTAATACTCGACTATTTATCATTGAATAATATAACTTTAAGAATTAGATTTAAAACATTGATTGTTTAAAAATGTCAAAATATTAAATATGTATATGCTTTGACAACCGACGGTGTTAGTAACTCTTACTTTCTATTTTGAATAGTATTAAAAGTTGTATCAAACTTAAGCAAACCCAGATTTTGAACCTGATTTGGTTGGAAAAGTTTTAAACATAGGTTACCATAACTTCGGGCAGAAGTGCTGAAGAGCAGCTTTAGGTGTATTTTGCGTGTCAAACTCGGTGTATTTTTACATAAATAGCCAATTCTGGATCGGGTTATCTCCCTATCTTGTTACCAGTATTGAAAATACGAGTTGAGCTTACTTTGTTCTCAACAGGGGCACTGCAGTCACAATACCCTAATCATCAAATACTTGAATCAATCAACTTGCAATGGTTAGAGATGCGAACTGATTTCAAAACTTGATTGGTCGTAGCAGGGGTTGTCCGATAAGCGCTGAGCGAAAAATGATTAATTTACTAAGTTCAGGTGTTAAGTTTCAAATTCATTGGACTTCTTCGATATCGACCGTAATATGATTTGTTAAGCTAAGCTTACACCCATTTTGCAAAAGACAACCACCCTCCGCAAACCATTTACTCCTTAAAATCTTAAGGAATCAACCTGAGACATTATAAGGTTGGTTTGCCACTTTGCGAAAAAATATTATTATTTGCTGGTTGGGAGTTAACTTAGCGGTAGACGCTCTTATGGTTGACGGCTTGTGGAAGACTGCTCTTTAAGGTTTCACTGCTTGACGGTTGACGGATTGGGATTACAGAGTGCCGGATGAACGAAAAAATACATTACACTGACAGTGATAAACGTAAACGAATAATTTTCTGAATGCTCTCGGTCTCTGAGCGTCATATATATGAGATCGATCTTAAAGTAATTGATTCCCGTATCAAGAAGTCAGAAAAATTTAAAAATTTGCCTAGCTATTGCTTAATTTTGAAACTACTGTTGAAAACATTACTATTGAGTTTTGTGAAACACATTGAATGCTATTGCGTTTAAAATTAACAGGAGAGAAATATGCGGGATGTATGTACTGTTATGCGTACTTTTTTAATTAGCTCTTTCAAGTACAATCAAGGTATACTTTAATTGACGTATCCTTTTTACGCTACTTATTATGCACAAGGAGTTCTGAGGATATACATAAAAAGAAAAACAAATCCCTTGTCGTCCGATAGTGACGAAAAGCTTCTAGTCAGTATGCGGCGTTAAACCGAAACTGGCTGTCAGTCTTCATTTTACTCGTTAAAAAATCAAAATTTGCTTTTTCCTTAAAATGATTTATTTGTCCTTTATGAAAAATGACACAACAAAGCTTCACTACTGAATATTCGTCCCACGTTAATAGTAGAGAATTACATCTTTGAAATGCAAAATATAGAGAATGTGCAGAGCTTTAGCTGCACCAACCCGTGTTTTTCAAGAATTGTGACCATTGTTGAGAGCTCTTGGAAGAATTTCCATAAGTTCTTGGACAAGCTCTTGGCAATGGACGCTTGTTGGTTTCATAACAGCTTGTTTTTGCTGTCGTAAATCATGCCGCTCCTGCATATATGAATACTTAACATACAGCGAAATAAGAATTAACTAATGAATATTTATATGTTATAACTTTCCCGAGTTGAAAAAAGTTAAGAGACAAAATTCCATTCTGCCTTTTGTAATAACTACTACAAGTAACTGCAGACAAGGTAGCTACAATTAGTATTAGGTTTATTACTGTTTATAAATTTTCCTGGGACCCGGGCCATATAAATAATATCAGAAACATTTACCCAGACTATAATGAATATTTAAATAAGAAATTTCTTTAAATAAATGTGTTCATTTTCCTTCATTCTAATGAAGGATATGAATTTTATTTTGTCGGTTAGAACATCTTTCATTTATTTTTCAGTTTAATTCTTTAAAGCAAACGAATATAAAGCAAACAAATAAACTATTTACATGTATATTTTTTTGAACTTGACATTGTCATTTTTAATCTTTCTGTAGGTCAATTTTACGGAATCACTTTGGATTATGTTCCAGACCCAGCTAAGCCATTGAAAAGTTCAACAGTTCGAGTAAGTAACTTTGTTTTCTCTTCGTAAATATAATTTTCTAGTTTCCAGCGTATTTTTCTCCTCACTTTTCTACCTTATAGAAGCCTCAAGATGCGTTGCTGTATGGCGCTGGAAAATTGGTCTAACGAGGAGACGGTCTGAACTTGTTTTGCCAGAAGCAAATTTTAAACATGGCCATTACAGAAATCGATTGCACTGAATTTGATGGTAGGAGTCCAAATTTTTCGCTACGACCCTGTTTTCGAGATATACAAATTGAAATATACGTAGCATATAATGCTTCAATGGCGTGCATCTCGACTGTTAACTAATTAATTATTCAAAACGAGCGAGACTTTCCGGTAGTCATTGGTCATTCTTTTAAACAGCGTAATAGTTGCAATATAATCGCATTACAAACATCTTAATAGCATAATAAATCGTAGCAGAGCTAAATTTTTTTTTCTTTAGTAGAACATTTATGTAATAAAAATAAAAAGCAACAAATAAATATTCGTTTTTGCAAAAAAAACACCTTTAAGAATTCAATCTTTTATTAAGTAAAAAGTTTACCAAAATGTTGGCTCTCCGATAGAGAAGCAGAAAATCTCGGAAATTTTTGCGTGTAAGAATGGACCTCGGAATTTGTTTCTTTTTTTTTTTTCCAAAGTCAAACTAAAAAATATTAGGTGGCGCAAAATTATCCAGACTGGCTCAAAAAAAACTAATGCATTTAAATAATATCTTCGTTAATGTTACGAGTTTTACTGGTGTTTCTAGATTCCAATTTTCAGAAATTTAATCAAAATAAAAGCAGATACTGAAAGTAAAACTATTCGTGAAATTACGTTAGAATGGTCATAAATACTCGCCGCAATGCAAAGCGTAAAATATGAAACGCAAAGCGTAAAATATGAACTGCATTTTGACCACCCAGAAGTTTTAATCTTCTGCATTTCTCCCCATAACAGACCTTGGTATTAGTTCCTGTCTGGTACAATTGCGGAAAAACCGCGCTTGTTACTAAAGCTAGCAAAAACACTAACATTTTGCGCATTCTTGGGTTGAACTCCATATGTTAATTAGGCCGTGGATGCGCACAAGCTTGACATACTTCTACTAAATGAAACGACGGCCTTTGTTTATTATTACTGTTACTCTTACTGCTTTTCAATTTCGATAAAAGCAATTTTTCCCCTTATTGTGCCTTTCAATAAACAACATTTTGCTTTGTAATTACCGGAAATTATAGCGGTAACAGTAAGTGGTCTATTTGCAGTTACCGCAAAGAAAGAGGGTGTATCTAGCACATCTTCAAAGATAGGGGGTTTAGATAATCGTAGCTGGTGGTAATGGTCCTTGAAGAATAAAGTGTTGCCAGCAGGGAGTTGGCCAATGAAATTAACCGTCTGTGGTTTCTCTCTTTTTCCGCAAACTATGGGTCTCCAGTTATTGTCCATGCATTTGTTTTAGCCATGAAAGGTCAAGCAATTACTAAAGATTATTTGCATGATTTGTTTTATTGCACAAATATCTATAAAATGTTCCTTTCTTTGTTTTCTGAACGAATATTTTTTTTATCAAATGATAGAGGACAAATCAGCAACTTATCCAGCAAGATGAACGAAATTGCAGAAGTGCTATAAAATCCTTTTCTTTTACTATCACAAAATAGTTTCTTATGAGTAAAAATAAAAACCGCTTAGTCTGGCCTTTGCGCTTATTTCAATGATTGGAAAGCTTATATGCTGATTCGAGTGATAGCATCTATTTAATTTTACTGATTCAGGCAATAACATCTACTTAATTTTACTGATTCAGGCAATAACATCTATTTATTATGGGTAGTTACAAATTTCCAAATTTTCTTTAAAGCTTTCTTAGTAGAACTACACTAAACATTTTTCTTGGCAAAAAACATTTTTGGCAGTCTGTCACACAGACAATGGACCTATAATCATTATGCAATGCTCCACTGTTATTATCTTCTCTTTTACTAGATGTTATTTAACATGAAAGTATTTTGCTAACATTCTCGCATTCAGTAGGAACTAAGAATTCATTTTCTGATTAAAATTGCTTTTTTTTGTTATCATACTCACTTATAGTAACTATTAATGTTATTATTGATAGCAGTATTTGTGTACTATTTGTTTTGTGTCTCCACTAATTTATTTAATTATTTTTTAATTACTGCAAGTTGAGGCAACCAGATAATCATTTCAAAAGAGCTTTTGCAGCGATTTGAAGAGCAGCATTACTGTAAATAAGCCTGTCACTGATAGTATAGTACATATATAATTCCAATATAACACGAACTTAAATTCGTATAAATATTTCAGTATCAAAAGTCTCAGAAATTTCAATTTTTTCTGGTGCTAGTTCTGACCGCTTGTGTCCTTCGGCACCTCCCACCCTAATCTTAATACACAACTATATATTGCTGAATATATTTTATAAATACATTCCCTAACTTAAATTTGTAAAAATATTGCAGTATTAAACATCTCAGGAATTTCAGTTTTACCTAAGGCAAGTTCTGACCTCATGGCGGCAATGTCCCCTTAGCCGAGCCCTATCATAGACAAGCTACTGAGAGTGTATGCATTTATTTAAATATAATACAAAATTCAGTTCGTAAAAGTTTTTCAGTTTTAAAATTCTGAGAAAGCAGAATCTCTTGTAACTTCTGACCTCAAGGCTCAAGGGGTGTTCTATAGACCCTTAGCCCCCATCCCCTCATGGATACGCCACTGTTAGAGGCATAACTTTTACAATACATCTTATTCGCTTAACAATTTTCCAAATTCCAAAATACCACCATAGTGAGGACCTTAGTTTATCACATACCGTTTAAAACTTCTTAATAAGATAACTCTTAGTTATATCGCGCATTAAAAAAAATATAACTTTTTTTGCTCTGCCTCCCAAAAACTTAAAAATAATAAAACTTTGCTTCTACACTGAATATTTCAGTTAACTGAATAATTCAATCTCAGAATTTATAGGAAAAATCAGAATTTTAATGGAAACTCAGAGAAATAATTTGCCTGACGCCTAAAATGCCTGACGCTTCTAAGACTTTAACAGTTTTTGTTGGTTGACAAAAGTAGAAATGAAATATTATTCTGAAAGTTTACAGTTGGTGATTTCCTGTTTCTCCTAGTATACTCAAACAAAATATAAATATTTTTTTCTGACTCCCAAGATTTTACAATTTTAGTCGGTTGGTTGACAATAATAATAATGATGTATTATTTCGACTTATTCCAAGTGGTAATTCCCACTTTTTCCTAAAAAAAAAAAGACACAACCTTTATCATTATATAAAGGTTGATACAAAATATTCATCATTTCACAAACACTTTTTCAAAGTTCCTAAGATTTAAAAAATGTCTCTCTGTCTCTGACTATAACAATAATAATATATAATGTCGGTAATCTCCAGTTGGCTCCTAATACTCAACCTAAAGATAATACATATTACGAAATATTTGCTCTTATAAGTCTAATTCTGTTTGAAGTGCCATAAAACACTTCACTGCAGTCTTAAATTATTCCTCTCGAAATAATGAAAAGAGCATAATGAAAATAAATGTTCATAAAAGACAGAAAAACAAAAATTTAAAAAATGAAATAAAATAAACGAAGAAAAAAGAATCAACAGCTCCTTTGGAACAGAAGGGTGCCCCTTATTCAACTCTCAAGTCACGATTGGCATCAACAGACAGTCACGCATCGCAAAGTTTCGCTGTCAGTGACGTGTAGAATTGACGATCACGGGTATCGCCGTGGGGATTTAAGGGTCAGATTGGGGTACCACCAAAGCTTTTGCCTTATAGAATCCTGCCGATTTTTATACGTATTTTTCCCCCCACTTGACATGAGGGTATTTCGTGATTTTTTCCGTCTCTATCCTTACAGATCTTTTCTTTTTCGATTCTGACTACCCATCAATCTATCTCCGAAGACATGCATGAACAATATATTAGCATTAGACTTTGCCTTATTTGAGCGGCTTGATTAATGACGGAGCGTTTATTTGAAGTAAATTAAAAGGTTTATTTCATTCACGTATATCGGGCCATGCAAAATTTTTAAATGGACAAATTATTTCATTGCATATTTGATAAATTTCACAGCAGATGTGGTTTTTAACACCTTTGAAAGCATATTTCACGCATTGAAAATGTCAAAACTCAAAAATTTCGTCAAGCGTATTTTCAAGCTTTGTATTTTAAATAAAAATTTCGTATCGTAGAAAAGGCGGGAGAGGGGGGGGGTGGAAGGGGGGCAATTACGTTTTTTAAAATATTACATTTTAATGTTTTGTTGTCATTTATGTCAAACATATTAAATGTTAAAAATCAAATATCTTCCTTTCTTGTCATCCTGCATTTAATCCTTAAACAGTTGACTTTTTTTTATGGAATTGAGGATTAATATGGATCTTTGTTTTAGTACATTTTCCTCCTCTATGATGAATTTTACCCTTCTAAAAAATGTCAAGGATTATCTTCACGCCATTAAAAAAAAAAAAAAAAAAAAAAAAAAAAACACCCAAGCTGTATCTCTGTTTACAACTGAGAATTTGTCGTAATTTTGCTTTTATTCCCTTTCATAGCTAGGAGTTTCGTTTTAAAAATTATTATCGCAGGTAAATTATTGGTAACTTTTAAGGTTTCAGGAAAATAGCGTTATTTACAACATGATGAAGGTAAATTATTAAATTAACAAGTCATTCAAGTATGGAAAATAATTAACTTCTCTGTAAGTTGCAGTTAAAGCGTCTCCTTGCAGTGCAAATAGTTTCCTTTCAAATATACAGCAAATCTTCAGACATTTTTCAACACGTTGTGAACAATTTTTGAACACAGAAAATTTCCCCCCTTTTTAAGAACACTTTGAAGCACATTTTTTAAAACGGCTTACAAAGCATTTCTGAGAAAATCTATTTGGTTTAGCATACTTTTCTTTTTCGGGAATGCACTTATGAGAATTTTTTGATCACTGACACATGTCCCTTCTTTAAGAAACACTTTTTGGGACACTGGGGAGAGAAGCAAGTGGACTTAAAAACTAAGATTAATTTGCTTCAATTAGATTAAATTACAAAATAAATTTTTCTTAACATACATTTTAGAGTATAAAGTATAGTTGCAAGCTATAAATTCTTGGCATCATTAAACTTGATACTTTAAAAGTCGTATTAATGTTTTACAACAATCCGTCTCATTTTAAACCATCCTCCAATCAGAAAACCTTTAAACAGCACCATGAACCCACAATGGTACATAATCTACGATACTTCTTTTAAACTCTTCGTGAAATCCATTTTTCTTCCCTCTTTCTGCCTTCCAGACAGATGATAATGATATGAATTTTGAATCCGAAAATCGATACTTTTTTTTTATCAGGTTGATAATCGATTCTCTATTCACACTTTACCGGCTGAACAATAGGATTCAACGAAATCCCTTCACTACAAAATAGGTCACAAAAATTAAGGCCATGAAAATGGAAAATATAAATAACTATAACAGAAGGGATCGTGTTTTCTGTCTGTAGGAGGCATGCTCAAGGTTAGTCTTGTTGAGAAATCCATTGTTATAATCCAATCTAATAAAGCTGCCTTTGACTTCTATCAATGTATCAGATCTTGCTAAGTCTGCGTGAGAACCTTGGTTTGCTATGCCGGTGGGCAGCAGTCAGAATTTGTGGTGTTGCTCGCATCTTGGTGGAATAATCTCCTCCAATTTTGTCTGAGGTTTTGTTGTCCTTGAGTTTTAGATTGCGTGGATGACTGTAGGGCCTAACGATGATTGTGATCATTTCCGGTTTTTGTTTCTCTTTTTTTAATTGTACCATGCGTCGAATATGAGTTATGTTTGTGGTAATTATCCATTTACGGCACCTACTTACATGCGAAGAGCTACAGATGAACGCTGACGACGAAATCTGTGTTAAAGGAATTTAAAAACAAAATATGATTATTGAGTGATAAGTGTCTTGCTATAGCCGTCTTTTTATACATAAAATTGGAATTTGAATTCAGCACAGACCAGAGGTCGGTAACCCGTAGGTCGGTAGCTGTATGCAGCTCAGAGGAACTTTTGGCTCTTCAGCTCTTAGTTCAATAGTGTTGAAAATTTAGTTTTAATGTTGCTATTGGCAAATTAAATTTAATAATTCCGTGCGCATATCAAATTATGCAGCAAATTGGATGCATGTACTGTTTGACCATGAAATCAAGAAACCTAACTACTGCGCACAGTAGGAAAGAACAACTCCTCCTATGCATTTGTCACCTTGACAGTTTTAGGATTTGATTTCTGCTGTGAACAATTATTTTCAGATTTGACTATATTGAAATCAAACTATGAATTGCGCTTAGAGAAGAAAAAGACTCTAAAGTTGACTTAGCTAAAAACGTTTGAGCTATCTCTAAGTTAGAGAAGCTTTGTGGCTACCTAAAACCAGAATCTCACTAATATTACAAGCTTTCACTTTTGTGTTTAGTTTTTCTTTTAATCAAAGTTATACATTGAAGTTAGATTTTGCTGCGGGATTTAATTTAGTTATTTATGAAACATTTTTTTATTTTATAGAAATACCAGTCGTAGACAATTTTTGCTTTTCCCTCCCTTTTTTCATGCTCTCAAGTATCTATATTATATGCAAGTTGATGAATATACTGCTCATTACATTACTTTCTAACACGAAATTACATGGTTTGTATGAGCAAGTACATAACAGTCGAATTCACGTATAGCGAATGCGAAGGAGCCACAATATTTGCTCGTCATAACTAAGTTCTCGAAAAAAAAAAAAAAAAAAAAAAAAAAACAGTTCGGGAAAAAATCGTAAAGAATCATTTATCCCTGCTGTGGGCTTTTATTTGTATGCAGTACCAAAGAAATTGGTTAACTTTCTTTGACTTGACTTATTGTCTTTTTTTGGGTTTGATTTCAAAGAATACTCATGGCGCAGAAAACATTGTCATTTGCACCCGTGGAGGTGCGGGTGATGCTTTTCACTCTTATACAGAGAGAATTCAATTTTCTTTTGTGTGTGAGGAATGTGATACAGTCAAACTAGCTTATAACGAGTGTGTAGGGACTGCGATATTTGCTCGTTATAACCGAGTGCTCGTAAAAAAGTTTCTTGAAAAAAATCATATATACTTACTTGTTTTGTTGTTTTAAAATTTCTGTACATCACCAAAGAAGTTGGTTGTTTGCTTTAAACTGCTTTATTGTCTCTTTCGTGTTATTGCTTTTGAGGAACTTGCGGTCCGAAAAACATCGTTACTTGCATCCGTGGCTTCAAAATAGTGGGAAGTTTTTTTTTGCACTTTAGAAGTCAAGTATATCGAGGGCTGTTTAGCTTCAAATTCTTCACATTTGTCGTTATCGTGACATTTTTTTCTCTCATTTGCATAGCTTGATTTTGAGCTACAATATCCTCGGAAGTATATCTCGGAAATGATAACATTCGCTTCAACAAATACAGGGGTGCCCACCCGACTAAGATCAAGCAAGGTTGCACCACCCTAAATATCGCGAAGATCCCCCTTCCGAAATGAAAGAGCCCCCCCCCCAAATGAGAAACACCCCTCAAAACAACCCCAAATAAAAATTTTAATGTGCCATGAGCCCCCCCTCCCCCCCCCCCCCGTCCCTAGGTGGGCAACCCTGACAAATATTTATGTCTTAACTAACTTTCGGTTGAATTCAAAATGTTAATTCAATATTTCCTAAAATAAAATTATCTTTTCTGAGGAGAAAATCAACAGAAATTTTATGAATTACAAAAATATTGCTCGTTTCAAGCGGGGTTGGCTCGTTAAAAGCGAGTTATGTTCCCATAGACTTAACATTGTACCAAAAAAATCTTTTTGAATTCCTCTAAATCCGAGTTCGAGTTAAAACAGGACTCGTTTTAAGCGAGTTCGACTGTATTAATTTAGATGCTCGAGCAAGGCCTCATATATATTAAAAAACTATTTTGCATCGTAATAATTCATCAACAATAAAGCTTTTATTTTTCAGTCTGTGGTAATGTTGATGTTCAGAGAGGAGAAACCACATGACGAAGAACTGAAGGCTTGGCAATTTTGGCATAGTCGACAACATTCCGTCAAGCAGAGGATTCTTGATGCAGGTAATCTTATTTTATGTGTATGGTAAACATGTTCATGAAAATTTAAAAATACAATGTTTATTAGAGGCTTAGTTTGTCACCTGCAAGTAATCATTCCGCTTCGGACTGACGTCATAACACCTCCCTCAAACGGACTCCGCAAATGAAGACGGTTGGAGGAAGGAGTAATGCCGTCAACCTGAAACGGCATGCTACCGAATTTTCCTAGAATAAGTCCCCTAATCTGAAAAACATTTTGTTGAAAAAATAACTTTGCATCCAACAATGAAAGGAAATGAATATAATACACGAAATAGACGGTGAAGTAAGTAGAAGAAACGACCGTAGAATGTCAAAAACCTAAACTTCAAATGTCCGAAACGTCAAAAATCCGAACGCTCTCCCATGAAGTTTTAATTAGCTGATCTACAATCGCTAAGGAATAGATATTTTTCGTGAAATAAATAATCATACACAATGAGTAAATAAACGAAACTAAGTACATATGAGGCAGTGAAAACAAGCAGTGAGGCTGTGAAGAAAATAACCTGTGCAAAGTTAACCGGCTTGGATGAAAGTTACATTTAATGACTGCGAATGTAATTTGTTTAATCGGAAGTATAGCGTACTTTTAATTTAGTCTACACCTTTTCACCAAATATTATATGAGGTAGTGAGAAGCAAAGGGATGCAAGTGGCAAAATAAAAAAATTGGAGATAACCAGGTAGGTGAACCTCTCCTTTGTCTTGGGGCAAGAGATTGTACTAGTAGCCCTGGTAGGTGCTGCTGTACAACATGATTTAAAAAAAACAAATCAATAAAAACCTACCTAGGATCTGATCTTTAAACGCTTTTTTCTCGAAACTTAAAATAGTCCACTTGCATCCCTTTGCTTCTCACTGCCTCATATGTAAAGCAATTTCCCCTTCGTTAAATTATCAAAAAAAAAAAAAAAAAAAAGTGACAGTTCGAATTTCAAATTCTTCAACTTCTTTTATGTTAGCAAGAACACTATTTAAAGACATTTAATGTATTAAACTAAATTGAGAAACGAATGAAAATAAATACTTTTAAAATATTTCAATTTTATGAAAAGTTTTTTTTTTTTTTTTCAGATACGAAAAACAGTACAGGGATAATTGGCCAAATTGACGAAATCTCCCACAATGCAATCGCCTTCTATTGGAGTCCTTTAGAAGTTTCTGCCAAGGTAAGAAATTATAAACACTATCCGAAAAAGATTAAGTGTTAGTTTATTATGCATCAATTAAATACTACATAACGTTGAGAATGTATCCAAAATCACAAAAATTGGCCTTTTTTTTTTTTTTTTTTGATTTTGGAAAAAGATTAGGGACTAAACAAATAGTTATATAGAATTGATATACGCATGTATATTTTTGTTTAAGAATAAATGTTTGACTGCAACATATTTTTTTTCAGACTTAAAAAACTTCTTATCGCTTATTTTATTAAACGAATTACAAAGAAATTTCAAACGAAATTTTTTTTAAATTGAGCAATATTTGCACGATTAAAAGACTTATGAGTATTTTATTTTAACAGGTGAACATAGCTGTTCAGTGCTTAAGCACAGACTTCAGTAATCAAAAAGGAGTAAAGGTAAATACATTATAAATTTATTGCTTAGTTTCTAAATGTTAAGAATTAAATATTTTATAATCAATAAAATGCTTCTAGTAGCTTTTAGTTTGTTTAACTAAACTTGCATGAACTTCTTTTGATTCTGTTATAAATATTTTCTGCTTGTATTGGTTTAAAACATAGTTATCGAAAGAGATTTTAATCTGAATCACAGGAGGTTGTTAACAAAATTTTAACGGATGAAACTTGGAGCCAAATATCTTCTAAGTGGTATATTTGGAATTTGAAGCTGTTTTTTATTTATTGTTGATTAAACCAAAAGTTCAGAGCAAATTTATGCAGACCATTAGTTTTATATTGCGTTTTGACCGAAAACTGGACAAATGCAATATTTTCCTGGATAATTTTCTTTTTTTCTTTATTATTTTAGAAAAGTTTGTTAATTTTAACATCCTCGCCCAAATTTACAACTTTTAAAGTATTATGGTTTTGGTTAAACTATTTTGGGGACAGTATGTTGAATTGCAAAATTACAGAATTACGGTTGGAGCCATGTTTCGAAGACATTTAATGCTCCATGGTGAATGCACAGGTTATAAAGATTTTATATCCTATGGTACATATAAAATCTGCATGGTTAAATAGGTATTATGGGCCAGATATTACAGGATTCAAACCATTCGACATTTTCGTGGGAAAACACTCATGGAAGTGCAGCTCATACAGTGTACCAAAAACGTCCATTTGTTCGGTTTGAAAAAAGTTCAGAAGAATGTGTACAGTGGCGATTTTTTGGGAGGTGTAATCGAGGTAGTTAACCCATCTAGGAACCGGAAAGATTTTGTTTATTAAAGCAATAATATGCTTTTCGTACTTTTTCTTTTTTTCTTTTTGGTGTAAACAATTTCAAATGCATGAAAGAAGGTTTAATTAAAAATATGGATAAGAACAAAAATAAGTAAGCAATAACTTAATTATTTCAGTAGATATTGAAAAGCGGAAATTTTTAATATAAGCTTACCCTTCTCAGCCTTATTACTTTTGAGAGAATAAACCTATTCGATTCAAATATTTTGCATGTTGGCAAATTCTTAGCCAGGAAACCTAATTCTTTTGTTTCGTTTTTTAATCATCACAACTTTTTAATCAAATTTAAAAAAAAATCAAAAAGAAAATGTAGACATTAGAGCCTGTTATGGAGAGTTTTGAATCCCATGAAAGTTCTGGCCTAATATGTGGATTAGGATTGAACAATCTTCAGCGTAAAGATATTTTAAAGATGGAAGTATGAGAAAAAAAGTATTTTTGATTAGATTCTTCAATTTTTTCTTTGATGCAATTTCTTTTTTAATCATTAGTGTTATTGGGAGAAATACACTACCCTCTCCCGTGCCTAGGCTCGGAATTAAATTTAACTCATAATAAATGAATTAATATTTACTCATCAAAGTTCCAAAGCTTATCCATCACCCTCTCCCCCCGTAGACATCAGCTTCTAACAAGCAACTAACTATAGTAAAAAATATACTATTATTTTCTATAATTTTAATAAGACTGGATCCGAAACACGTTTGCTATCAAACTGCTGGAAAAGTTGGCAAGTCCTCTGTAGTGACTTTAGGTTAAACCAAGGTTTGACAACCATAATGAATCCATGGTGCCTAGATTTTCAACGCTGGTGCTTAAAATATTAGGAATAAGAATATTAGTTCCTGTAATGGTTTATAGCAGCGAGTTTACCACATGCGTGCATCAAATTTTGCATATCTGTGATTTTCATTTCAACTGTGTCACAGTTTTAAAAAGTAAGAATTTAAATTTTTTACTGGTTCCTAGATATTTTAGATAATTTTAATCCCTGGATTAAACACAATATTTTTTACGAAAAAGTATTTCAAAAATGTGAGACTTTTTGTCAGTTTTGTGATTTTTGGCATTTTGTCAACAAAAACTGACAGGTTCGGCTATTGCTCATTGACAATATTTTAACTCTCAGTTCTTACCTCTAGCAAAAAAAAAAAAAAAAAAAAAAAACAATAATTATAAAATGCATGAATGTATTTGTTCACTAAAGAGGTAAAATGTGGCTTAAACCAATTTTATTTACGAAAAAAATGTAGAAACTTCGTCACTTAATACATCTTCAGCTAAATTTAATGTATCAGAAATTTTTTTCTCCAAAGTGCTGATAGTTTCATTTTCCAAACTATTTGCTAACGCTTTTCACATTATTTCACCTTCTGATGTAGTTCCTTTTATGTCTGTATAAGCTTTTCCGAGTGCAAACACTCGATATTTAACGTAGGCGTCCATTAGAAATAACATCTTACAAGCACTTTTTATTTGCACTCATTTGTACTCGCAAAAGTTAATTTGCACAGTTGAAATGTTTACTCTGACTCCGTAACGTTAAAAAGAAGCGACGTTGTTTGCTTTGCTTTTTAAACGTATTCTTATTTTCTTTTATTTCTATGCAACTGGAATTACTCCGTAGATCTCTCGCTAAAACATTTGCTTTTATTGTTCTTTAGTATTCAACAGCATTACTGGGTCACTTGTATAATGAGGCATTTACTTCTGATATAGTGTTAGCCTACATGATTGATGATTCAATAGTTTATGTTTTTTTTTTTGCTACTTGTTTACAACCAGGGCTTAATTTACATAGGAGCTCACGGGAGCTGCGCCACAGCACTTCTTTTTAATTTTGTGCAAATTTTAACAATTTAGGTGAAAGTTAGGTTATTAAATTTATGCATAAAAAAATTGTCGAACCTTTACTGCCGTGAGCAGGGAAAGGGCAGTAACTGGATTGTTTTTTGGCAGTTTTGTGATCTATCGTACGTTAGCTTTATTGTACAAGCTTGCTTATTTGGTTTGCGTTGAAAAACGTATCGCGAAAAGAGTGTCCTAAAAGTTAGTATTGAATCCAAAACGCGTTTCTTCGAATGCCTCGAAAACTCGTTTCTGCAGATATTGCAGTTTACCTGCCCACGGCAGTATAGGGCTCCTGCACTTCTTTTGGTAGAAATTAAGTGCTGTTTGAAACCCTGGTTTTGGTTTTGATCGTGAAGTTTATTTTTTCATGGAAAAAAATGAATTCCGCTGCTGAACCTCCAGTACCATGCCAATTTCCAAATTTTCACTCACTGAAATTTAAAAAAAGGCAATAAATAAATAACTAAATAAATAAATAAATAAAAATAAAAATACAGAAAAAAGTATAAAATAAAAATAAAATAAAAAATAAAATAAAATAAATAAATAAAAATTAAAAAAAAAAAAACAATAAATGAATTAAATTAAAGGATTTAAAATCTATGAATTCTTTGGAGCATAGTGCATAGCTATTCATTTTTTTAATGTGTGGATTTGCTCTAAGCAATTATTAAACAGTTTGCTCTAAACAGTTAAAGACTCTTAAGTCAAGAGAATCAGATTTGGAAAATTTGCGTTGTCGGGTTAGGAAAGCACCGCGGACTCACATTCCAATTCCTCGAATCCTTGGTTTGATCTCATCGGAAAGTGGCCTACTTTATAGGTGGTCCTAATTATTTTTGACTTTCAAAATGCGCCTTTATGTATGCACGCAATTACATTCTTTGTGTAAATAATGGAGGAATACTAACAAGGAAACGAAGATTACGGTCCGTTTAACCGTTCATTTAAATGCAAAATGTTCTTTTGCAGTTTATTTAGAAGAAATCCACTGAATAAAATATTCTAGGTTTTCATGAGTTTGAATTTTTTATAAGGAATGCTTTAAAGATTATTATCATTAGTAGTATTATTTTAGAAAATCATGGGTTAAAAAAAAAAATCTGTTTTTTCAAATTTTGTGTGTGAAAAAGTTTGTAAGCATAACTTATCGTAACGTAAATTCCAGTATTTATTGAAGTTCAGTTATACTACTTTTTTCCTTCACTATATTTAGTTTATTATCTTTTGGTATTTCAGGCAAGCAGTCAATAACATGAGACATAAATATTGTAATTTTATCTATTTTGGTTTCATTTCGCTGTTATTAATTTCTGGTACTTAAATCTCAGTTTTTATTGAAATTGAGCAATTCTAACAAAGGAGTGCCGTTTTGATAAAACAATGATTGATAGATTGCAGATTTAAGATCTAAAAAGTTCGAAGCGAAAAATAAGTTTAGTTTAAAAATAAGAAAACTAACTTTTTTGTACGGCCCCAAGAACCCTACATTGCATTTAAAAAAATCAAAAGCATGAAAAACAACTCGAACACAAAAAGTTTGAAAATAGTAGAACCAGTTATCACCGAAATATGAGCGCAGCATTTTGTGACTTACACCATTCTTCAGACGCAGTCAATAAACACTTTTTGGGGGGAAATGTAGCGGTTAACAAGGGTTTAAAATTATATATGTGAACACAGTGTTTTTTTTAAATTGTACTTGCTTTGTTGTGTATTTCTACGTATCATAGAATAAAATTTGCATTTTGTTCCAAAAGCATTGAAAAATGTAAATATTTTGTTTTTTTGCTTTGACAATCGGCCTTTCTCCAGAAAGGGGGATAAGTTCCAAACTCTTCTTCTGTACCGGTCCCTAAAATTTTAAACTCTAATATCTCCTTGAGTTTTGGTCACAAATGTTTTGAAAATGTTTGTGTTGGAATTATTTTTCACTGGAAATTATTTTCCTAAATTATAAGTTTCGCGACTCCATGTCCCTATAAAAATTTATTTTTCGTATTTTTTCTCTTTTTTTTTTGCATCAAACTTTCAGTTCCCTTTTTGAGCATTTTTACAATTGGAAGCATGCGTCTAGAACTAACGGTTGCGAAAAGATAAGTCTTGCTGGTTAAACGGTTACTCGCTGAATCTACAAGGATCCCAGGCGACTAAACAGAACACCTTGGCGACTTGTTCTCTCAGAACAGGAATCTTACAGAAGCCACATTACACTGAATTTTCCTACAAGCTCTAAGAAGTAATTCGTTGGTCTCTGTCAGTGGCGCTCACAGGAATTTCGCAAGGGGAGGGTCCAGAGTTAAAAGCCCCATTTTCATATCATACCCCAATATGCCGTCAAACATAATCACTTGATTTTATCGATTCTCGAGAACAAAAACAATAAAAAATAAATTCTGAAAAAATAAGCAGCTTTAATTAATGAAATGTATATATATATATATAACTGATACTTAATTAAATTATCAGAAACACATGAATTTATGCATTTAACTTTTCTCATAATTCAAAAATGAAAACAGCAAAAAGAAATTCAGGTATAAGAAGCACCAAGTCTGAAGAGTAAGAAAAACCCCATTTTAATCTGTAGTTATAAAAAACTAAAAACAACATTATTAGTATATTCATTTCAGTCACCAGTCTGCCTCTATAGGCTAACAAAATATTGTAGAATAAAAACCATTTTTCTAGCATCTTCCTCAGTGTGTGATGGTGACATTGCTTGAATTCAGCAGTGCAAGAATTCATTAAAACCTTTTCAATTTCGAGAAAAATCTCCCGCTTGTGCAATTCGTTAGAGGAAAAGTTCACATTTTTTTAAAAATCTTTTAAGAAGAGGATTTTATTCATTCACTTATTAGAACTGAAATTATTGTTACCCTGGTTTGGAATTATTTTATATAGAAAATGCATAAAATCATAATTAATCGGGAAAAAAAAAGTTAGAGCTATGGGAGGGGTCCGGACCCTCTGGAACCCTCCCTTGTGTGCGCCACTGGTCTCTGTAGATATTTATACTGAGTAGATATTTATAATATTGTGACCGACGAAAATCGTAAAATCTTGGGTGACAGGAAAAGAATTTAGGCTACAGGCAATTATTTCTCAGCGTTTATCGGAAAATTCATTATAATTTGACTTCTGAAAGATTCTTGTTCTGAGAGAAATAAGCTCCAAGGTCCAAGGTATTCTTTCAGGGCAACCCGGTGCCCGGGACTTGTCGGACCTTTTATGTAAAATAGCTTTAGTATAAATCCAAAATGTCTTCCATAATGTTAAATGCATTATGTCTCTATGAAAATACAAGAGATTTTCACCACTCTCACATTGCAAAATTCATCTTAAATCAGTCATTATGCACTAGCTTATTTCTTGAAATAATGTACAGAACCGAAAGTCAGTTGCAACGAAATTAGCAACTTCTCACAATGATAATCAGGTTTTCGATGAGTATACACCGAAAAATGTCATACACAATCAACTTATTTGAAATATGTTAAATTGTAGAGGTATTTTTTTTACATTTTGTCCTCCCGAATAAATTCGCAACAAAGTTGAAAATGTTTTGCATGTGGATAAATTATACTGCTCCTACTGAATAGAAAATCCAATTTTTTCCCCTGGCATCAGAATTTTGTACCATTTATCCTAAAACAGCCATCCTGCTGTAACAAATTCCTTTAGCTATCAACATAAGCTAATACCAGTTGCTGCCAAATTCGCTATTTTCCCAGCATGGTAATCAGGGTTGTGATGAGGCTATTTAAACAGAGCCTACTGGTGGTCATTAATTCAAATCTTCGTTCAAATTAATGGACAGTGTCAGAATTTGGCATAAAAAGAACATGTATCGCCAACAACGCACGCAAGAGAAAGCTGCAGGGTTGATTTACATATTGACCGATAATTTGAATATCGGATCCTGAGGCAACAATGACGTAATGATGGTAAAAAGATTCGAGAAAATCCATTTGACGCCTCAGGGACAACCGATCGTTGGCCTACCTTGTGTCCCCGGGTCAATTTGTTATCTACGATCCCCAGCATGAGAAAGGAGGAATTTTTAATGTCTACGGACTGGTCAAACTGCTCTGGATGTTTGAGCATATGCTCAGATAGTTTCCTCAGCGTGAAAGGAATCCTGTAAAAAGGACATCAAAACAAATCTTTTCATTTGGCATAAAAACATCTTCTTTGTCGTTGAGACGACTTCTCTTCCCACCGAAACCTATAAACAATGAACTATGCGGAAATGCGCACTATTTTAAAGCTCTCTGCATAAATAACGAGTCCTCTTTTTTATTACGTGTCGCTGGAAGTCGCGTTTTTCTTTAAGGTCATCACTTAAGTCCTTTTTTTCCTAAGTAAAAAGCAATTAAAGTTCTTGACTTAAGTAGGGAATGATGCTTGTAAAAACTCTTAACACTGAAAGTTATTTTTGGAAAGTACGAAGGATTTGTTCTTGAAGAGAGAGGAAATAATGTTTTTTGATTGTACAACTTCTGCAGTTTGCGCTATAAAATTCCGAGAAACCTACGAGCATGATGTGATTGAAGAAATTTTATAGGGTGTCCCATATTGAGTATCCCGAAAGTGAATTTTTAGAAAAGCAAGCATACCGAACTAAAGCTCTCATTCATTTTTGCGTTCATATGAGTACAAAATTTTATTTATTTTATGCCAATTCAAATATTTCTTACTTTTTATGAACAAATGTGCATAAATCTTTTTAAAATCCATCACAGCTATTATGTTGTGATGAGGCGTATAACCTCTTCAAGACTTTTACTCGAAACTTGAAAACGGGCATTTAATTTATTCATGGTGAGTGTCTCGTAATTTCTTTGTTGTTCTTCTTGTTGTCATGTGCCAGCCAGGTTGACAATTTGGGGTGCGCTGCTTCACTTTTCCAACTCTGTACCGTAATTTGGTGTGAAATTCGACTTCCACAGTACACATATGTTACAAGGAACCGTTTATAGGATTTGCAACCATTCGCAGCGTAACAACACATTCACACAAAGAAAGGACAAGGGCAGGAGAGAGAAAGTATAACCATGCCCGAACCGGGATTCGAACCCGGGACCTCCCCATCGCAGTCCACGCTGACACTAGACAAAGTGGCCGTCTTCGTACTTTCTTTCTGCACATGAAATTTTCTAAATTTTGAGGCGATGCAGGCCATTTATTTCAGTACTGATAAAATTTGTCACGTTATCTTTACATAATGCTTGCGCCGTCTTCAGTTTTGCAAGCAGATGCTGATTTCTGCGGAAAATTAATCTCGCGGTTGGCCTTAGAATAGTTAAAAAGGATAATCCTTCAAATGATTCTTGAAAACTCTTATTCTAAATAGCAATTAGTCTTTATTTTCATATCTGTACCAACGAAAAAGAGAACTTTCTCTTTTGAGAAATCGCCCGCCATATCATTACATTGGCGACATTTTGGTATGTTTCAATTGTGGTTGGCTTCTGATTAGTTAATAAGCATGAACAATCAAATGCTTCTTCAAAACTTGTTTTAAATAGCAATCGGTGTTAATTTTCACGTCTTTATCAATAAAAATAAGACAAAACGTTCTCTTTTTCAGAACTCTTCCGCCCTACCATAATATTAGAAACATTTTGCCATCTTTCAACTGTCAATTTATCTCTTGGAAAGTAAGCAATACCACAAATATGGTCATTTCGCTGATTGCTTATCTTGTAGGAGAAAGAACTTTTCATCCGAAGAATGAATATCACAATTTACTTACCAGTGAAGCGCCAGCTTATTATTCTTTTATATCTGGTTGTTTTCGGGAATTAGTCAGGCCATGAACTCGTGTTTTGAAGGCTTTTAGTTGTAAGTCTTCATTAAGTATTCTGTTCATGGTTGATTTAGATTTGCATCCTTTTTGCGTTTTCTCGGCAAGATTTACATTGATTTCGTTGAATTCGTTCATTTGCCTTTGACCACTTTATTTGTTCCGGCTGTTCTTCTGCCCCCACCTCACTGGCGAATAGCTTAACTAAAAGTAATTCTGATTATTTCTTATGTACAAAGAAAGCAATTTTAGACTCAAGCCTAACTCTTTCACTTACCAGAAAATTCGACAGGGCCTGACTTTTTCTTTCCTTTTGAGTAAAGTTTTTGAAAATACTTCTGAACAGCATCCATTAAATGCATATAAATTAAATTAGGATTTTACAAATTGCTTAATTTATAACATGTGCTCACTTTACGAGCTAACATAAGCATCTTAGACGGCATGAAGCCGCCGGCCCTGATTAATAAGGAGAGGTCCCGGGTTCAAAACCCGGCTCAAGCAAGGATGTACTTTCTCTCTCCTGTCCTCGTCCTTCCTTTGTGTGAATGTGTTATTACGCTGTGAATGAGTGTCTACCCTATAAACAGGTCTTCATGGCATATGTCTACTAAGGAAGTCGGACTTCGCACCAAATTACGGTACAGTTGGAAAAGTGAAGCAGCGCACCCTTAATTGCCAGCCTAGCTGGCACACGACGACAGCAACAACAACAACGGCATGACGCATCATGAACCATAAAACATTTGTTAACAAAATGCATTTTGTACTTTTTTTAATATTCAATCGATAGTCACTGTTAATTTATATGTTTGATGCTATAGCATAAATATTTACCGTCAACCAAGTCAGCTTTGCATTGTGGGGCATCTTTTTAAGTTTGAAAATGATGATATTTGTCGTGCTACCCAGTTCCAAAGTCAGCCAATAGACAGTAGTGTTTCTTTATGCAACGGAAACCCTACTGCACCTATTAGCTTATATCGGAACTTAGCAAAACGCTAAATATCATCGTTTTCTAAAATCGGCAAAGATGTCCCAATGGTAACGTTGTCCCGTCTGGCAGTGGTTTAAATGAACTTTAAGTGGTTTTTCACGCTTAATCAACTACAGTTAAAAGAATAGGACCCTTGTTCTGAGACACCCTGTATATTACTTGCGCTTACTATGTTACTATGTCAATAGTTATCCAGGTTTTAAAAAAAAAGCTATTTTTCCCGAACCATTTAAGGACATTTACGACGCCGTGACTTAAAAATAAAAGGAGATTGTTTATTTTAGTGTTGCGCCAATTCATGTCAAATCATTCAGGTTGCGACACCCACAACTAGCGATTTTATTTAACTTAGCTGTGCTTACAGACATTTTGATGCTGATCAAGAAGATGTAAATTGTATTGAGATTGATGAAGGGGTTGAAAAGTTACGCGACTTTAAATTTCTGTCAAGATAATTCATTCTCCGACATTAGGAATGACATAGGCAATATTAATGGTGGTAAAACTCCCAAATAAGAGCCAGAGAGATTTTTCTTTTTTTTTTTTCCCAGAACCACATGTGAATTTCAATTTAAACCTTAATTAATTATTATAGTTCTTTTACATTCCTACCTGCAAGTGTTTACTCTTTTTTTTTACTCGAAAACGAGTAACTTTAGGAGAAAATTACTCACTCTATCACTGTACTCCTATTTCAATTTCAACCAAAATATATGCAGTGGTACTTAAGTGTGTTGAGATGAAAAATAGTAGAATTCATTATGATTGAAAATTAAAATCTCTTGGTTCAAAAATCTTTCCATAATTTTTTTTTTATCTTTCTTAAAACTTTAATTCTCCTGTTTTCAATGTCTGAAGTTCTGAAGAAAATATTTCTTTTTTGCGCAAATAGCGACTCCAGTTTGTGATATAGATTTTATTTTTTGAAATATCTTCAAAAACTGCAATTCAAGTTTCATATACTTCTCAAACAGTCGTCTCATATTTATGATCAAAATGAAGTCGAAAACACAGTTCTGTTCATTTTTTTACATCTATCATTTTGGGTCTCTTCTAATGAAGTTTGAATTTCAACTAGCATTGTACTGAAGGAATCTAATGACTGATATTAATATTCCTCATGTTAAATCATACTTACAAGATTGTCTGGTGTGTTATTTTTTCTCTTACAAAAAGAAAAATCCTTTCTGCCTGAATTCGGAATCGTCTAAAATTTTGAATACGGTTAAATAACAATTCACCTTTCTTTACCCATTTCGAAAAAAAAAAAAAAAATGATGTAGATCATAATATATTCAAACAGGTCATTACTTAAAGGAGCAATCCAAATTGCATATTAAATTTTTCTACATATATATGTATATTTCGTTTCGTTATTTTCTTCACTTTCATAGGTCATTTCACTTCTTTAGATTTTAAAGTTATATGCTGAGAGTTATTTCGTTTACCATCTGAGAATGTTTTGACTGATTAAAAATGTTTTCGTATTCACATTCAACAATTACAAGTAATAAGTATTTGTGTACTGTGTAGCATTTTAAATAATAAGTAAAATTCAGTGTGAATATGTTTTAAAATTTAATCCCAGTTTTCAATTGCAAAAAGATGCAAAATCTCGGCAAAAAATGCTTCTAGTAAAAAATACTTTACTGATGAATGGACAAATAATACGAAACGAAAATATACTTTTAATACAATATCTTAAAAAGTTTCTAAACTTTGTGAAGAGTATTTAAAGCCTGTAAATCCAGCCTGTAGATTTGTCTTGTAGTTCTGAAAAATAATTTTTAACATTACTAGTCTTTAAAGTAAATAACGTTTTTTTTTTCTTTTTTTTTTCTTTTTGTGCACAAATTAGCAAATTACTGCATACACGTGTTTCGGGGTTGAACCACTTTTCCTATGAAAATTAGCGAATTTTTGGATGTAAAGATATCTGGTAAAAGCAGTGAGAAGGAACAGTAAGTAGCTTAAGTAGTAAAAATTGCAAATTAACAAAACTAAAAAGACAAAATGGAGCTCAGAGCCGAAATATCGGCTCTGATTAAAATTTCGTAGGAACTTTTCCAAAATTTAATTGGAGTCAAAACCTTGTGCCGATGGAGATTTCGCAGAATTATATGATCAATCATTTTATCAATTTTAAGTTATCGAGTTTGTTGATCTTTTGTTTATCACTTACAGACCTGCATTGTAGAGTAGTAACAGCAAATAGCTCTTAAACATACAAAAAGTAGATTTTTCATTTGACACTTGCTTACCTTAATTGTCCATTAGTAACTGCAAATAGATTTAAAATATACAAAAAATGCACTTTAAGTACAAAATGGACAATTGTAATTAGGTATTGACAGAGATGTGTTATTGACCCGGTAAGCATGCTTCCCGCATAAAAAATCCAAAATACGTCTTAAAAATTTAGTCAGTCGCATTTCCACGCTTTGTATTTTAAATAAAATTATACTTCATGGAAGATGGAAATAATAGCAATTGAAAATTTTAAAGTATTTTATTTGAAGGTTTATTTTATTATTATTGTTTTATTATTTTTAAAATACCAAACTTTCTAATGATTTTAAAAATCTATATTTTTTCATTCCTTATCCTTATCACCTTCCATCTCAATCTAACCAGAAAACCATACGATAGTGTGATAATGAAAAGAATTTAAATAAGTATCAATTGAAAGAGCGTAGTAAAACATGTTTCTGGAAGCATGAATCATTTGCCCTCGTGCCCCCATTATCTAAACATGAAGCCTAAAACTCCACCGGAAACATAAGAACAGCCACCAAATTTAGCGAGTTTCGGTTTGTAACAGAAGGCACCTTTTATACGCTTTGCTGATAGATACCTTTCTACATACAGACGGTAAAACTGAGTGGTATCTCCTATTCCTCTCCAAATCTTTGAACTTGGCACTTGTCTTAAAATTTCGACCGAATTTAAGACGTTATATCTCGACAATGGGGGCACGAGGGCAAATAATCTTTGCGGCAAAATATATTACATATCACAGAGCACATAGTTATGTTAAATATGTGCTCTTTCGATTACTACTAATTGAAGCGTTTTTCATTGTTACACCGTTCGTGTTATGGCTTTGACCACTAGTATGGTCTTTACTGCTTTCGGATACTTTAATCACACAAAAAGAATTTCCCTCCTTCAAAAACTGTCAAGAAGAATTTTTACGCAGCGAGAAAACTCTAACAATATAACTGGGCACAGGTATTTGAACAATTTAAATTTTGCAGAAATATTTTATCAGATATTTTATCAATCTGAAATTCTCTAGCTCGTTGAATTTTCATTTATTATTTACAGATCTGACTTGCGGAGTTATAACAGCAAATAGTATAAAAATACATGATTCAGCTCAAAAATAGAAAAATGTATTTAGGTGCAGATATTTGATCTTGATAGCGACACTGAGAATTCTAATCATGAGGTTGCGCCAAATGTATTTAAACAATTCATGCCGCTCAGATAAAATCCCTTTTGTAACATTTTTGGTGAAACTTTGCAAAAGGCGAAACATGTTAAAACTATGATTTATTCCTAAAAATACATTTAAAAAAAAGAGAGAGAGAGAATCCGTGATTCTTACCTCATCATTTACATGCATGACTGAGAAATATTACTCGCGAGCAACTCTTGAAGAATTCATTGCGATTACTGAGATTTCGTCCATTTTCGTCAAAGAAAATTTCAATTGAAATTCAATGCCTGCCTCTAGCTTTTTTTTCATTAACTTTTTTATCATTCGGACGAAATGCTAAAAGCCTATTTAGAAAGGTTTCTTATATCTCGAGCCATAAGAATCAATTAACGTACCTTGCACGTTTTTAGAAGGGGGGAGGGGGTGAAAGATTCATAAAGAACTTTCGTTTTCTGAATTAGTGAATTTAAGGCACGTCTCGTTGCTTCTAGATTACTAACTAACCCTCCAGATGTGGAGAGCTCTAGTATATGTTTCAACAGTGAGCGTAATTACGTACTATTTATAGATCCGAGTTAAATTTCGGCGAAATAATTTATTATCCGGTGTTCTTTTTAAGCTGGTGTGGCTTATGCGGTTGAAACGAATATTATCAAGAGATCTTTTCGTAAATTGGAACTTCTCGTTTTGAATTTTTTTAAACAGTTGAATTTTAATGCAGTGGTGCGCAAAATAATCTTCATTGACATTTTATTAACTAGTCGCTGCTTCCTTAACTTGTATTTTGTGCGTATTGTTACTTATTTGCTATTTTTTTAATTAAAATTTAGCTATGTTAAACATAAATGTATGCATTAGTGTTAATATAATTTTTTCTGCTATTAACTCTTCATTTTTTTTTCGCATAAGGCTTTTTAACGTGCTCTTTTAATTGACTAACTGTATTTTCCTTACTTAAAATTCTTATAATAATATTCATAATATATTTTGTCTCTTTTTTTTTTCAAACAATATGATTGGGACCTTCGGTTTTTTTTTTTTTTTTTTTTTGACAGTTGGATATTTTTTTGCGTTTAGACACGCCCTGGAATTTGTCGAGATTCTGATTAAATTTTAATGTTTCATTTAATCCAGCACACTAAATAATCATTCTTTTAACAACTGGAGCACATCTATTTTAGTGTCGGTTATCAAACAGAATTTTAATACAATTTGCTTCTTTCACTGACATTTCTGTTGAATTTTTACTTCATTTTTTTTTAACTATGCACCTTTTCATTTTTACTTCATTTTTTTAACTGTGCACCTTTTCATTTGTTTATTATTTTACTTCTTTGAAATGGCTTTTTTAAATAACCATTCCTTTAAAATAATTTTATAGAAATAAACGATATTTTTCTAATGCTGATTTTTCATTAACTCTTACAAATAAAATTCCTTCTTTTTCTTATATAATTAGATTTCATCTTCTTTACAGTTAAGAGATCAAGCAAGCATTACTAAAAAATTTTACCGATTTTGCTTTTATATACACATGATTGTGGTTTCATTTTATTTTATAGCTGTTAATTTAACAGTTGCATAACTGTTTCAGTAGAGTATCCAACAATGAATTTAAAATTTCCTAGTCCATTTTTATCACTTAACGCATTTACCCGTGTCTGGGACGGGCATTCCTTAATCTCATAATATTTTATTTCTAATGCCCGTCCGAGTTCCGTTTCAGTAAAATTAGATAAGCTAGATTATTACTGAACTTATTTACTGTAGATTATAGAACTATACTGTCTGAGTTCCGTTCGAGTAAAATTAAATTGGTGCTAGATTATTACTCAACTTATTTACTATACATGATACAAATTGCCATTTTTATTGCCAAACTGAATTTTTAGCAAAGCATTTCTTATGCTTGTTAATATGAAAATTTGATTAAATTAGATTTTAATATTTAGAAATACAAAATAAACATCCAATGAAATTGTTTACACTTTGTGTAATATTTTTAGCGACTTTTATCCCCCTAGTTATGCTCCTCACACCACTGAAATTGTGAAAACAAATACTTACACTATACCTATCTATTCATTTTCTGTCCACAAAAAAAAATATCATTTTTGTTTTGTTAGTTTATCCGAAAAAAATCATTGTTAGTTTTCCCCTATGTACAATTCGGAGTAAGCATCAGCAAATTAAAATGTAAGCTACAAATAATACAGTTCCCCTAGTCCTGATTACGGCAAGTCAATGATAAGACATTTTACTCACTGTGAAATTGACTATAAAGTGTACTAATAGTATTCTTTCCTGATGTTGTGGTCCACAAAAACATCAGAAATAAAAAGACGCAACATTTATTAATTTTCCTTTTAATGATGAATAACACGAATAAACGAAACATGGATCAAACACAGTAGAGCCACCGACTTCAATGTTGGCTAACGGAACATGGAACTCTGAGTATTTTGGAATGTAAGCGCAGCACCATCTGTCGCAAAAGAAAATCATCTCCGACCATAAATTGCCGAAGGATTCAGAGTCATCAGGGCTCATCCTATCCCTCCTCGAAGTTCTGAAACGGTTGACTGAGACACCCTTTATATGCTCTCTTTATTCAGAAAATATCATGAGACACGTTCTACGATCATAGAATGTGAGTCGAACTCGCAGTAGTAATAAGTTATTCATTCTCTTTTCAGCAGGAGTGTATCAAGAGTTAAGATATCATGTGCCTGATAAAGAATAAGAAAAAAAAAACCCAAACTGTTGTCATATGACATTGCAGTACATGATTTAACATGCATAAACTACTAGTCACACTAATAATGGTAATAATATGTTAACTCTCTTTCGACTAGTATGGAAAGATATGATCATCAGACTGCTTAATGTACTTTTGTATAGTTAGTATCGAAGGACATGGGTTATCAGAATGTTAATATACATTTGTATAGTTGGTATCGAAGGACATGATCTTCAGCACGTTAATACTTTTGTATAGTTAATGCGCATGAGTATATTTACTATATTATTTACTGAAGTTAAGAAAAAATAAAATGTAGATACTAATAACTGAAACCTTGAAACTAGTCCTCAGCTATCAATATCGCAGAGCAATACTTGGAAAAGTGACAAATTAAAACCTTCATTATCAAAACCATCACTGATTAGACCTTGCTGGAAGGTCCGAATATCATTAGCAATAGTTGTCTGCTAAATACTTAGCCTCGAGGGTGAAACTATACATCCGCAACAAAAAAATCATCAGAAAAGATAGCTCATGGCATATGAAAGAACTAATAATCATAAGTTGGAAACACACGGGTAAAAGGAATGTCGTTTGCCTTTCTGGGGTCGGTGTAGCAACTAGGAGTTGACACTGTGACGTCAAGCAGCCATGCGTTGCTAATTGATTCGATGTGTTTGTTTATACACGAAAACCCATTTTAATTAACTATATTCGCTTGTGTAGGCAAAAATAGATTGCTGTAATAAACACAATATAGAAAAAAATATATTTTTATCGCTAGCGTATCTCACCAGTCGAGATTTCACTTTCATAGAAATGCCTTCTAGTCTTTTGCTGTCTTTGATAGCATATTCTTGAGTTGACGAACAAATTAATTACTTTTTACACTGAGAAGATTTTTTTTTCAGCTAGGAACATTTATCAACTACCAGCAGAGTTTCTTTCTTTTTTTTTAATCCTCAGTCTCGTAGAGTTTCAATTTTTTTTCTTTTTTATTTCCATTCAAGCAAAGAGACTATTCTTTTCCAATCATTTGAAGGTTTTTTTTTCTGAACTATAAGATATGTGAAACTGCTTTTACCCTTAATATTCCATTAAAAATTTAAGTAAAAGCTCACTTTTATTAATTTTTTTCCCTTTAAGAAGAATTAAAAAACAAGCTGATTATAATTTTAAATTTCAACAGATAAAATATTTATTAGTATACTAGAATTGCTTGTGGTTGAAATTTGACCGACTGTCTTTAGTGTTTCTTCCTATGTCTTTGCTTTGTAACCCAACTCTTTAACTTTCATTCTAGATGCTTACTACAAACATATTTTCTGGTTACCCTTAGGCAAAAATGTAGATTTTTAATTTAAAAAAAATTGCAAAATTTTAGTCATTGATTGAAAACATTCTACAGATAAACTTTTGCAAGCAGAAAAAGGTAAATGTAAATAATCATAACTAAAAACAATAATAATGTAGGTGCGGGAGAGACAAAATCGTAGTTATAATACACTGTTGAACGATGATAATTAAACTGGAAAAAACGTGATCAAAATGCTTCCGTTTGATTGGCTAACGCGTTTCGTGATATTATATGCGTAAGAAAGCCACGAGAACATCGAAAAACTCTTCTTAAGGGAAGCGTTGAAAATTTTAATGCAAAAGCATTAAAAATCAACTCTAATAACAGCCGCTGCAATAGGCAGAAGCTTTGAACAAATGTTACCTTAGATTAGAAAGAAAAAAAAGAAAAAAAAAAAAAAAAAACTCTTGGTCAGTGTCAAAATTTTAAACGAATAAGTTTTTTTTTTGTTCTCAAAATGAGAAAATAATGCAAAAATGCCATTTAAAACGAAATAGACAGAAAAAAAAAATCGAATTTTTAAAAGACTAACGGCGTGATATGCACCCCCATAGGCACGATCATTATGTGCCAAATTTCATGACTCTAGTGATAGAAAAAGAAATGTGAGCCACTTAACTGCTGAAAGTGTAACACATAAAGTAAAATTGGAACCATTGTTGTTAGAAATAACATAAAATATTTTAAATAATGAAAATTGCTAGAAAAAATGCAAAAATAATAAAGAAAAAAAACTCGTTTTTCTTCCAAAAAAGCGAAAAAATTGTTTTGGTGCAATTTTTACTTAATACTCAGTTATTAATTAATACTTTTTGCTCTCAAATTTATAAATGTATTTAAAAAATTCAGGTCAAATTGGAATTAAAAAAATAAAAGTCGAATTTAAAAAATTAAAAAAATCCTACCCCCTCCTTTTTCTTGCCGAACTACGACGTTGTATACATTTTGAATGATGCAAGTTTCATTCTTCTCCTCTTAAATTTAGCTCTAAAAGGGGGGAGCAACCTTCGATGTTCACGTATTTATATAACGATACTAGATCACAAAGAGTGTTTAATTATTTTTATATGAGTGTTAAGATGTAACGAACAATAAATTCAGTTTGAAATGCAACAAGAGCTTTACTTTACTTGAATATTCTAACAAATCATTTTTACAAATTTCTTAACTCTATCGAAAGTCAACAAACGGCAGTGAAACTGAATTAAGTGTCCGTGACTCTTCAGTTCATACATGGCTGCAACTGCTCGTGTTAACCAGATTGTACTTTTTCGTTGGGTTGTTTCACGCATCGTTTAGCAGGTAATTTGTTGAACCATGTTGCTATCATGTTACTTGTTAGTATCAGCAGGTTTTCTATACTACCGCATAAAAAAGTGTTTATTTTACCTTCATTTCGGGTCTCGGCGTTTTTTATTTTTCTTCCGACGCCATTACTTTCCTGTTCTGTTATTGGCGCTGTTGAATCTGATTTGGTTTTTATTTTGAGTTTTTGGCTTTTTAAATTAGGCAGTTTTTGAGTTCATATATGAGTTTAAAATTGTGAATTTTTTAAAACGAATATCATAAAATTTATAGCAAATAGAGTAAATGACTAGTTTTAGGCATGGATCAGGATTTGTTTATTTGGATTGTTGTTGAACTGTGGTATTGCAGTTCTAATTATTGGAGATACTTGTAGTATATTGGTTTGACCAGTTGTGGTCACACTCTCTAAGTTATGGCCATACTAAAATACTAGTATTGGTCATACTATCTGAATTAAATGTTTTCAAGGAAATACAACAAAAAAGTATTTAAAAATATTTAAAAACTTTTTTTTTCATACAATATAATCAAATTGAAAGTATCTAGACTTACCAATTCGAATAACAACTGATTCGGATAACTGACAAATCGTTTTTGAAAAGTTCGTCTCAACCACAACAACAAAAATAAATTAACTAATAAAATAAGTAGAACTATTCTGCTGCTGCATTTTTTATTTACCAATTGTCAAATTTCGCTTACGTTTTATCATCAATTCTGAATAAAAATGTTTAGTAAGAATGATCAAAAAATTATTATGGTCATATGTGTCCATAACTAAAACGCTTTCTTTTAATTGACTAGTTAGGGGTACATTAGCATGAAAATATCTTAAATATCTTAATTAATGGTTAAAATAGACGTATGTGATAGAAATAAAACTAAAGAATGAGTACGTAGTAATAAAACTGCAACCTTTCAAAAACGTAAATATACAAAAAAAAATTTGAGAGGTATTTTTATCTTAAGATGCTTAGGGAGTCTTCTGATAGCTGATAATTGTTGGCTCAATACATTTTCACAGATGCGACACTTTTACGCATATATTTTCGCTTTTTAAAACTCTGTATTTTAGTTTTTATATATTTGAGTATAAGGGACCGCTATATGTCATAATATAAAGTATTAACTTTAAAAAAAAAATGTTTAAATAAGAATTTGTTCGTGTGAGTGTTATTGCAGACACATTTGTAACGCGCGCGTACCAATCCTCATTTTTTTTTAAAAAGAAAAGTTGATATACTTTATATCATGATATAGCATAATGGTCACTAATATAATGGAAAGAATTTGATGGGTGATACAACTGAATTTTTGCCGCAAATTGAAGGATTTCTATTAGTTGAGAATAACTTTTAAAGACGGCACAAGATGCGAAGAAACACAGAAAAAGAATTCGAAAAACCCATTTGAATAGTCGTGAATCTAAAGCTCATTTTCCGGCAATGAAAACACATAAGAAGTGCATTAAGTATCATAAATTCAACAAGATTTATTGCCGAAGCACTGCAGGGATACATTTCAGC
The DNA here is from genome assembly GCF_026930045.1 of Uloborus diversus. NCBI lineage: Eukaryota > Metazoa > Arthropoda > Arachnida > Araneae > Uloboridae > Uloborus > Uloborus diversus. The sequence continues at coordinate 112,407,348 of NC_072740.1, read as the reverse complement.
AGAGATAATATTTTTCTTCCTAGCAAGATAACGTGTGATGCTAGTAATAGAGCTATTGTTTAACGAAGCAGAAAAAATAAACCAATTAATAGTAACTTTGTGAAGGAATGCGAATACGTATTAGTCGATGATGATGATAATAATCGGGAAATGCAATATAATTTGCAAGACTAAAACGCAGACAAACCAAGGGCATTTGATCCCGTGGACAAACCATACTCAACTCTATGATCTTGTAACATATTATAGTTGGCGTTTTCCAGATAATGTTTAGCTGTTAACGTTTTTATTTAGATGAAAAAATGTAAATGTAACTAAACTACACTAAAGCAGTCAGTTTGGGAAGTGAAAAACAAAAAGAGATACTTCTTGTCCTTGACCGGCTTTTTAAAAATCTTTAATTTCAATAAACATAGTAAAAAATTAGAACGTCCCTTTTTCGAAGGTAAAATGGGGAAGAGGGCCATGATGGCACAGAAAGGTCTTCGGAGGACATTCATCATTTTTATGGTTCAAGTTTTTTCTACTTGACTAATATCTCGGGTATTCTCGAAGCTGCTACAACCTTCGTGATTGTGTGATGATGTTGTGGACATCAATATTGAAGATCAACTTCCATCTATGGGTGCAATTACATGCATGTTATTTAAATTAGGTGCATAATTCAAAATTCAGATTTGGGTCAGCGAAAGCGGAAGTAACTTTAATTGTATATTGCCCGCAAAAGATTAAATTCCCACGCCGTTGTCTACGGTATGATAATTATTTGTTAGCAAACATAATAAAAGATAGTGAGGGGAAGCAAGATTCCTTTTTTTTTTTCAAATAGAGCAAATTTTGAAGTACCGCTTTCGATTTAATGACAACTAATTGGTGCCACGGCTGCCTCAGTAAATTCTTTCTTGCAATCATTAGTGAATTGAGTGACCAACACATAAAAGTCATATTCAGTTCAGATTACTTCGCAAGAAAATATTTATTTTGAATACTAATTTCACACGTTTTAATTTTACACCCAAACCTGTTTTTGTGCGTTTTTTTTTGTGTGTTTTTTTTTTCCTTTTTTGTGTGTGTGTGTGCGGTACATGAAAATTATTTATAAAACGAGCGGAAATTATTTATAAAATGAGTGCGAGGTGGTATCTTCAAGTGACGACAGGGGCATCCTGATGGGAAGTCACTGTGACCTCCTAAAAATTTCCGTATTCGGGAAATTTTTCAGGAGTCGGCAAAATTATCATTGGTTGGTTTATTTTGATTTTGTTTAAATATAACATTTTGGGTTATTTTCTAAGAGAGTCTTTTTTTATGCAGTCCCTATTCACCGAATAAAAAAAAATATTTTAACTGTGTAGAAAAAACAACTTTTTATAGCTATTCGTGAAGTTACGAACAATTTTTTATGCGATTTTAATTTTGTGTGTTCGCGGTATATGAAAATTATTTATAAAACGAGCAGAAATTATTTACAAAACGAGTGCGAGGTAGCATCTTCTAGTGACGACAAGGGGCATCCTGATGGAAAGTCATTGTGACCTCCTAAAAATATCCTTATTCGGGAAATTTTTCGGGAGTCGGCAAAATTATCATCGCTTAGTTTATTTTGATTTTGTTTAAATATAACATTTTGGGTTATTTTATAAGTGAGACGTTTTTTATGCGGTTCCTATTCACCGCATAAAAAAAAATATTTTTTAACTGTGTTAGGAAAACAACTTTTTATAGCTACTCGTGAAGTTTCGACCAATTGTTTTATGTGATTTTTTATGTGGTCCTTATCCACCGCATAAAAACAGGTTTGGGTGTATTTATATATTTATTAACGTTGCTACTTCATTTTATACGCATCGTTCTCAGGTAATCAAAACTTTAAAAAATCGGAAAAACATTTTTTTATCATTGCCAAATGATAAAAGACAAATTGTGATCCGAATGGGAACCATGGGGCTAGAATGGGCAACCTCTTTACACTGATGTCGTTTAAAGTTGCAGTTACGTTTTAAGTTATCAACAACAGCGACAATTTTTGTTGTTAAATCAGAAGACCTTATGTTTTAAACTTCACCAGTTAGTTTTGCGTAATTTTGTTATTGCTGCCATATCTTGTAATGGAGAATTTTTGTTAATGGTTACGGACTTCATGTCGCTTAAAATTTTATTCTATAAAAAAATATTTTTCATAATGTGCGTTCCTCTTCCTTTTTTTAAAAATTTTGACAACCTATTGTTTCGTGTGATACAATATTTTACTCTGACATAGGAAACAAAGGAATAGTATTACCATTGCTATTATAATTAGTATTTATGATTTTGGTTTCCTCATTTCAATCATTTGCAATTTTTACCGCATTATTTTAGCAATAAAAGTTTTCTTGGTGAATCTATATTTGAATTGCTTCATAAAGCAACAAGATTGGCTTCATTTACAGTTGATCGTGAAGAAAAGATGAGCTAAAAATTTTTTTGGAAATGAATTTTCATGAAATTTGTTAATTATTAAAACAAGATATTTATTTTTGTCTCCTGGTATTTACAAAGTAAATTGTATTTAAAAATCACTTTACTCTCCCTCCAAAGAATAACATTTTTATTTATTTCTAGGGTCTTCCCTTGCATCTTCAGATTGATACCTTTGATGATTTCCGAGAAAATTCTACTCCTTATCATCGGGGCTATTGCCAAATCAAAGTTTTCTGTGATAAAGTAAGTTTAAATATTTTACATAAAAATCGAAATTATTTCAAAATGGTTCCACTCTCATGCCTAATGTATAGCAGAACGAAAACCTTATTATCCAAAGTATGCTACCTCATTTATTTTTGAAGAATGAGGGTTTCATTAAAATATCGTGAAAGGTTTTTTTTTTCGAGTATGTTAAACACACACAATTGTACTAGAAGTACATGCTCTTCCCATCATTTTACTTCAAATTTTGATCACTATAATTCGCATTTTTAATAGTGTGTTTTGATAAAATCATACAGTACAATAGTAGAAATATATGTACTTGTAGAAACGTGTTAATACACAAATATCTGCATTAACATAGAAACATCTGCACTAGCATAGAAATATCTGAAACTTTGCTACCGACATCGAAATATCTGAAAAAAAAAAAAAAAAATCACAGACTATTTTCCAAAATCTAGATCAAATAGTTGACGAACTTTGACAAATAATACATCGGATGCTTTATAAAAGTTTCGAAAACAAAGTATGCCCGACGGACCAAAAAAAAAAAAAAAAAAAAAAGAAAAAAAAAACAGAAAAAGATTACGACATCCAGTGATAAAGTATGGATAATTAGCATGAAAATCATTTATCATATGATAATTACTGGCTTGTGTGGGCTAAAAAAAATTAACACCTGAATTAGGAAAATTAATCTATCTTCTTCTTTTATTTAAAGTCTTGTTTTCTCTTTTAATTGTGACGCTCAATATCTTCTCATGTCTAAGAATGAAAGGAATAAAAAAAAAATGGTGATGTATAATTAAAGTGTTCATTGATGATAAAAAGTAGTGTGTTGATATAGGAGAGTCAAATTCTTCAAATTCTTCCTGCCTTATGGATTTTTCTACTTCTATCAGACAAAAAAGTCATAAAATGTTCCGTAATTTAAAGCTTTATTTAATTAGCATCCCTGAAAAAGGTAAGAAGGAGAATGTAGGGAAAAGTAAAATAGCAAATATAAATTACCTTTTTCAAATTGAATAAATTATAAATTTGTTTTGAATATTACAGTATGTAACGAAAGAACAATGCATTAAAAAAATTTGCATTGAAACATTACTTTATGTTTTTGACTAAATTTGTACCTTACAAAAAAGTGGAAAATGTTCACTTTATTTTTTATAGAGCAAAGTGAAAAATACAATGCTTTTCTAATGAACATTTTCTATTTGATTATTGAAAATATTTTTGATCAAATAAATGTATAAACAAAATGATGAATGAATAAATGAATTGATAATGAAACAGTAAATAAATAAATAAATTAATTATTTAAAGTATGAGATAAAGTAAATGAGTGAGTAAAATAGCGAATGAGTGAATAAATCAGTGAATTGAAAAAAAAAAAACCCATTAAATGAATTTATCAATAAAAAATACGTAAGAAAATTAATAAACAAATTAGTAAATAAACGAAATGAGCTATTTCACTTTGTCCCACATGCATTTGGCTAATTAAAGAAAGCATTTAAAATAAAAATAAGCGTAATGTTAAATTATAATACTATACCGAATGTTAGTAAGTGCCACAATCACCTAATCATTAAAAAATAAATAAATAATGTTGAGTGTATATATATATATATATATATATATATATATATATATATATATATATATATATATATATATATATATATATATATATATATTTACTCACCACAAAGTATTACAATATGTGAATATCAATTTTTGAAAATTGCTTGTAGCTTGCTTCATACGCTTTGATCTTCAGGAAATGGACATGTGTTACCACGTAGTTCAAATATTACCAGATAGATGGCGCTTAAAGCAGAGTAAATATAGAGATCCCAAATACGGAAAGATTGGACAACTTCGGAACGGCGGCCCCTTTTATGTACAAAGATGCTCACTCCCCGTAGACCGTAACGCATCTTCTGTCCCAAATATCCCTAAATTGTATGGAAAAAATTGGAAGCTAGTTACTATATTATGAAATGGTTTTCTATCTTTATGAACAAGTTTTTGAGAAAAAAAATTCCTTTGTACGCGCTATGACGATGCAAAACGATTGGTGCCGAATTGTCAGACTTAGCGCTCACTCCGTTTAATGAAAATACGCGGAAAAAAAAAATCAGTCTGTTCTAAAAAGATTTCATGTCCTATATTCCGTGGGAAAGCTAAAAATTTACACAGGGCAGCATTTCGAACTGACAACACTTGGACTAAACATGGCGGAGATGGCGTGCCGTTGTCCAATCTCTCCGTATATAGGATCTCTACACTGTAAAAAAATTTCGAAACGTTACTAGTTATTTCCGTGGAACGTTTCGGGATTCTAGAGTTTTTCACCTATTTCCCCGTAAAATCAAGTATCATCGCAAAAAAGTTTCCTGAATTGCTAAAAGATGCACGATTGCAGACTTCTCACTGGTGTGAAAGATTTTTTGCTACCAGTTTAAAGATTGACTGAGCGTGTTTATTAAGTGTATCGGCTTTAGCTTGATTACGGTCCATCCAGGTTGACTAAGCTCTCAATGGGAGCTAATATGTCATTGGATAGCTGCAGTTTTGCGAGGCAAGGACTATTCGTGTAGCCTTGGCCGTGGTTGCTCTAATGCTCCTGGAACTCTCTTAGTAAACCAGGAAAGTTCTAATCAAATACATCTAAAATTTTCTAGAAGGTTCACGACTGGGTTTAACAGGGGAGATTTCGCAATATTTCAGAAAGGTTACTGACTTTTATCGGAAAACGTTCCTGGTTGTTGCAAGATACGTTACTGGTTGAAATTGGGCAAATCAGCTGCCTATTATTTTCCAGGAACGTTTCTGAATCGTTTTTACAGTATATGTAAATATTCTACCATTTCACTTTTCTCCGCAAGCCCCTAACTTTCAGTATCGTACTAATCGATGTGATACAATTTTACAATCTGTAAGAGATCATTTTTATTTGTTTTATTTCCTTTTGAAGTTTAAATACTCATCGGGATACTTTTCCGATAGTTGAAGTGTAAATAAAGTAGAATCTCAGTACCTTGAATTTGACGCGAACAAAAATTAGATGGAGAATTCTGAAAGATTTAGTTTCAAGCAATAATTTTCTAACAATGCCTTATTTAGATAGATTATTAACAGAAGTTTATGCAAACTTCTTACTTCAATACGAAATCCGCTATTTCAAATGCACATGATTTATAGAAGTGCAATACGTTTCTTGGAACACATATAAATAACAGTTTAAATAGTTTGCTAATAAAATTCGATAAGTTGTAAAAACTTAATGGTGCAAAAAAATAAATAAATAAATAAATAAAATAAAATAAAATTAGTAGTCTTAAAAGGAATTGGAATTGTGTTTTTGATTATGTACACTGTACACTGATAAAGAAATTTCAAACCAGTATACCTGCAGTCTTGTTATTAAAAAAATTCAATAGCATATCCCATTTAACAGTTTTACCATTTGGAAAAATTATTCCTTGTTTAAATGTATTTAATTTATACTTCAATAAAGAAAGTATGTGCGAGCATTGATCAACACTGTTAAAACCAAGAGTTCCACAGGGGTAAAGAATTCCACCCAAGGGTGAAAAAACGGTGCCTCTGGGTGAAACAGAGGCTAGGAAGTGTCGTTAAGGTGCTTTTGGTTCCTCAGTGGGTGAACGACGTCAACAAAAGTGCTAAAAGACCATTCAATAGGAGAGCGACTCCTTGCGCATGCGCTCTGACTTATCGTCCAACGAAACTTCAGTTTGAATGGCGAACGAAGGAAGTTGCAACGAAATTTACTTTCACATTGAATGAAGTACAAAACTGAAAATTTCGTGGATTAATCTTCGAAATCTCGCGTAAGTAAAGGCATTTGATCATATTGTAGTTCTTAGAACTTTCGAACATATTTAAAGTGTTTAAAGTATGTTGACAACTCTTATTGTTCCGTTTACCTTATTAAACATTTAATGTCTTGTTATTTATATCCTGCAAAACTGTTACCTAAAACTATCTATCAGTACTATCTTGAACAACAACAACATTAAAAATAAAAACGTTTAAATCAGCTGATAATTGAATTGCTAATTCCGGAATAAAAATGCATCGACGTAAACAGCCTATATACCAATGTCTATTTCTTCTCAATGAAATAACTACGTAATGGAAACGAATGGAGTAGCAAAGGCAGAGAAAAAAAAACTGCGTGAAAAGAAATCTCTCACTCAGCGTTTGACTCATGTTTCACATCTTGTTTTGGTTAACGTATCTTTCTCAGGCGTTATTGCATGAAGCTAATGTAGTTATCTGCTCGTTTTTATTTTTAATCTGACGGAAAACTTGACTTTGGAAAGAAGGGCTTTTAAATTAGTATTTATCTTGTACGCATAAGGATACTCAAATATCGAATCTTATGAGTATTGATAAGTTACGCTCGATTAAAATTTCAAAAGTTTATGAAACGCTTTTATTTTCCTATGATTCTAATCTAATGTTACCTAATATTTCTGGTTGTTCCGGCAAATGATTGATAAATACCTTCCCTGTTCATTTTCGGTACGGATTATAGTAAAAATTGTCAACAACATATTAATTACTGAGCAATTCAAGTGTGAATATAAGAAAGTTAGTGCACGAACAGACAAATTAAAGTCATGAATACTTCTAAACTATGTTCGAAAGTTGAAATGTGATCAAATGCCTTCGTATATATAAATCAAAATAAATAAAACACAATTGTATTCAAAAACGCACACAACACGGGGGGGGGGGAATCCCTATAGGAAGCAATAAAGGTGCCTTTTTTCTCATCTAGGGTACCATCTTTTTACCTACGGTGCACGTTGGTGAGGGAGCCAGTTTTTCACCCTTGCTAAGGGTGCAATTTCGACTCTCTTTCGGGTGTCGCTGGTGAACAAGCGTTTCACCCCTGACAGGTGCCAAACGCAACCTGTAGTTTTAACAGTGAAGACTATGGGTTTGAGGGAAGAAATTGACCATTAACCTCTCTGATAGCATAACATATCCCTACAACACGACACACTGGCGAGTCACAATGATCAAAGTCACTAAAGTATTTTGATGTTTTACAAGTGTCATTTTGGGACACATTAGTGACATGTTTCATGTGACTTCATGCTGACGTTACGGCAGCAATTAATTTGTGTTCGGTCAATTTGGGACAGTATGAACATGTCATTGCAACGTCACTCTGTGACATCGCCGCAGACTGACCTTCGTAATTTTCTGTGACCACCTGTTGAGTTAATAAAATGGGACCCTTTTGTGAAAGTCACGTGTTCGTCAACTACTCTGTTAAAAATGTGGGTCGCATATGGCACATTTTAGGGTAAAACGTTTTAGCACCAGCGATATACCCTTCGGGCCCATTCGGCTCCTTGTGGCACCCCAATAGCACCCCTAGGGGTGTTATTGGGAGCCAAAAGGAACCCAGAAAGGGATGTCACTGATGATACTACAATGTTTTACCTTAAAGATACCATATGCAACCTGCCATTTTAACAGTGTAGGTGACGAACACGCGACTATCACAAAAAGGTTCCATTTTACTTATTCAGCTATAAAGGTCTTTGATGGTTTCTTCCCTGCCCTTTTATGGATTTTACCTATTGCCCTTTTATATGTAACCTTGTTTTCTGTACAATATAACTAGCTCTTGTATTGGCATGTGCTATTGTATTTTACATTGGCGTAAATGAGAGAAAGTTTCAGCAATCCGTATGTCATATTAGTTTCTCAATCAATAATTTAAAAAAAAAATCTTAACTCTTTAGTTTGCAATTTAATGCTGTGAAAAATGAAATTTTCTCTCAACTGCTCAAGAGCTAGAGTTACATAAAATGTTCGAAAAAAATATGCTAAGCTGAATGGTAAATCATCTCTCTTCGGTGTTCTACATCTGATGACCCACAAAAGTTAAATCACAACGAAGATAACAAATGATTTGGAAAGAAAAGCGTTGAAGTTATAACGATTGAAAAGTTAAGTGCTCTTCATCATCAGTTTTTGCCACGAGAGAGTGCATTTGCGGAAAAAAAAAAGAACTTTGATGAAAGGAAAATGGGCATAGGTGAGGAAAACTTAAGAAATAATACGTGGCCGAAACGGAAATAAATGTACAACAAAATTGAAAAGCCACAAATTGATTCTTAATTGAAAGATTCAGTCGGAGGTTGTGATTTAACTTTTATTTATCTAGGATTTAAATTTTTTATATTAATAAGATTAAGAAGTGGAAAAAATTGCACTTAAAGTTTTCTTTCTTCAATTGATCGCGTAGTAATTACGTAATAGCTTCTTTTTTTCTGACTAAAGATTGCTTTTATTAATATAACTAGGTACATTCGAACCTGTTTTTGTGCAGTAAATAGGGACCGCATAAAAATACCGCATAAAAACCGTCCGTTTTCAAAATCGTCAATTGAGTCTTAATCTCATTGAAATTTTCATATGCCACACAAAAAAAGTTCGTACAAAAAAAAAAAAAAATAAATAAATAAAATAAATAAAAATTAATTTGAATTTTGACCTCTGGAATTCAATTTATGTTTTTCGCAATCACGAGTGTGTGTGTGTATGTAGGTGTGTGTGTGTATGTAGGTGTGTGTGTGTGTATGTAGGTGTGTGTGTTTGTGTCTGTGTGCAGGTATGAGTGTGTGGGTAGTTGTGTGTATATGAGTGTTTGTGATAGGGGGGATGTGTATGTGTGTGTAGGTGTGTGTGTATGTGTAGGTGTCTGTATGTATGCGTGTGTGTGTTTGTGTATGTGTGTAGGTGTATGTATGTGTGCGTATGTGTGTATGTGCAGCTGCGTGTATGTATGCGTGTAAGTGTAGGATATTGACGCAACCTGGAGATGGCTTTCGCTAGAGGAGCAGCATCGTGAGGAGCCGGTCGACGGTGATGCTGCAGAAGATGCTGGCGGGAAAATGAAATAATAGCAAATCAAAACAGCCAAATGAAAGCAATAAGCAATCGTGATTGCTCAAAAAAAAAAAAAAAAAAAGACACGCACAAAAACAGTTTTGAGTGAATTAGGGAAATCTAGCTTATTACATTAAAAAACAGTTTCATCTGATAAAGTAAAACACTACGCTAAAAAAAGCATTTTAAAGTTAAATACGCATGTATAAACACTCTAGTAAATACTGGTAGTATAACATCTAATCATAGAGCAGCAAGAGAAATATGAGAATAAAAAAATCTTACAAGGAAACTTCTGCTTCCAGTTTTTAGAAGCCCCTTCTCCAGTGCAAGGCTCAATTAACAAAAATGCTAAAAGAGCAGCAAACGACAAATGAGCACAAGTATTTAAAGATAAACGGATTCACTTGTTTTCATGTCTAAACATCACGAAGTACCTATTAACCTCATGTTTTTTGAAGATATGTGTTAAGTACACGAAAAATTGCGTGAGTATAAGTTGTAAAGCGTAGCGAAAATTTCTAAAACTGAATGTTTTTCTTAACTCGCTACACAAGGAATTAAAAACAACATAATTTCATTTTCAACGTTGATTCGCTAGAAATGTATATTTAACATCAAATGCGTAGTTAAGATATTGTTTTCCTTTAAAAAGTATAATTGAAAAAAAAAAAAAAACGACGAAAATAAAAATAACGTATATTGTAGTTCATTCAAAAATTTCCTGCTCTGCGCTGCAGATTTAAGTTTAAATTGTATTTCTCGACAAATTAATTAACCGATTAAGAAAATATGGGCTCAAGGTTTTGCCTTTGGCTAAAACTCAATTTTAAGGAAAATTTAAACACGGCAGATCATTTCGTTTATAAATAGACACAATATACGTTAGACTGACCAATTAATAAATAGGTCGTAGTTTCTTCCCAAAAATATGGTTTCAAAAGCTTTTTTCTCATATGAATTGGCAGCATATCTCCTTTCTCTGCAAATCTGAAAATCAAACTAGAAAAGCTTCTGTTTGCTTACTAGTTGGATGTGTTCCTTTACAGGTTTGCTGCACTTATTTTCATTTAAATAATAATTTTAAAAAAATAAATAAAAAAGCTGAAGCAGTACCATAGAAGGTCTCCTATTTTTTTTAATTGATAATTGCACATATCAATAAACATGTTTTTAATTTCGTGTATTATATATTACATTTTTTCAAAAACTATGAATTTCTGAAAATTAAATTCTGCTTAAGTGTTCATTTATTGTTCAGCTGACTGATTGTTTAGCTGTTACAATATCCCTAATAGAAGAAAGATATTTTTAATCCATTACTCACGCAATAAAACTGACTAACCAAAATATATACTTGCCGTCGGGAAGCTATGACCTGTTGATCACCGAGTGACACATTTCATAATAACGAATGTCACGCTTTTGTTCCTAAAATGAAGCATTGTATGAAATATAAAATTAAATTGTAAAGCATAAATGTGGAACGAACACTTAAATACTCCAAATAAAATCAATGATAATTATATTTTAATTTTGTTAAAATTCTACTGATGAACATGACTTTTTTTTAAATAAAAAGATATAGAATAATGTCATTGAAAATTCAATAAATTTGGATACATAAAAATACTACTCATATGGAAACACTTATATTGAAACTATCCCAGCACCAGACCCAAAACGTATTTGTAAATACACGCACTTGGGTGGGTTTTGACTTGCAATCAAAAGATATTATCGACATTTGAGTTGCATTTCAACAGAAATCAAACTAGCCTTAAAACTTTAAACTCTTAACACTGGGCTGCGTTGACCATAGTAACGATAGATGTAAGAATGCACATAAATTCTTATTTTCTTTTTAACGTAAATCGTGATTTAAATAAGTAATTTTCTGGCGTTCTATTGTGTCGTACATAAAATTGCTCCCCCCTGAGAGGAAAATAAAGAACAAAATATAGTTTAAACAAAAAAAAAAAAAAAAAAATCAAATCTTATTAAAAAATACACTTTTCTTCCTCCAAAAATTGTATTTTAAATAAGAACCTTTACATAAAAAAATTCATCTAAAAGTACCAAGCTCTTTAAGAGTATTCGATACAGTTAAAGACCTAAATTGAAGAATGTCGGCTTTCACCGCTGATTTACCGGAATTATTCCATATCTTTGGTATGCGAATGTAGATATTCACCGACTAATGTTAACATTTTTCCAGATTTCGGACTTTTACAGCAACATATATAGAGTGAGTTCCTTTTTTTTTTGTGCTTCGTACTTACTTAATTTTATCGTGTGTCTATCCTAAACGTTGTAAGCATTTTTCAAGCAAAAGAAAACAATCCCTGTACCACCAACAGGGACGGAAAAAAAGAAAAAACTTCTTGATTTTCCCTTTCGTAATCTGTAAAGAACGTTAAAGCCGGATGGGGAAAAGTACAAAAACCCTCAGGTTTATGACCCTGTGTCTGCCCTTCAACTTGACGAATTAAAACTTCTGTTTTCCTCGTAGTTTCATCGACTTCTGAATGTCTAAGTTCTGAAATTTTTCACGAAACTGGAAATAATTTTTTTAACTTTCAAGTCATGGAATTTACAACTTGCATTAGATGCTCCAAGCAGTGTCATATCTTAAATGGTTGTCCGGAGAAAAAAGAAGATTTGGTCTAAGCGACAAACGTTTGCGATGAATATCTCTTTTAAATATTGCTCTCGATAGTGACAAGACAAATCTTTTATTTGAACAAGTTAAGCTACTGCTTCTTTCTCATAGCTGCAAGCGTTTTTAATTTATTAGCAGGTGTGGAGTTGGTTGCGTGTTGGATTTGGACTACTTCTTTTAAATACTTCTGCTTTCATTTTGAAATAAAAAACTGTACGCTTACATAATTCCCGCTAATCTCATTCATGCATCTTTCATGTTAAATAGCTTACGGCACATTTAAGGTATGTTCCTTCCAACTTATTCAAAAATTTAGGCAAGTAAAAAAAAAGTTTACGTCTTCATTCTAAAATGATATTAAAGTTTTAATCATACACATATTTTTATGATTATAAAGACATGAAATACTGCAGAGATTTCAACGAATTCCATTACTTAATACCATGAAATGACACTTGAGAAGCAAAGCAGCAAAAATTTTTACAGCAGTCTGTGACGCAAATTTAAAAAAATAAGAAAAGAAAAAAAAGGGCTGCATGATTAATCGACGTTAGATTGATCGTAAAATTTGAATTAACACTTAGGAATTACAAGTACATGATGATATTTGAATTATAGCACAAAAATCCGGAACAAATATTCGTTCACTGAAATTTAACACATTTTTATTAAAAAGTTCAAGTTTTACTCTCCCCCGGCTGAAGTCTCCCCCAGTCTGCATTCTTTTTTCAAGAATTTGCGACGTGCGTCACAGTTTCGCACTGTTTCTGATAACAGGGGCAAGCAAAGCGATATTTGTGGACTTTCAGACATTTTGAGCAAAACTCGTGCAAAGTTGAAACCCTTGCAGGGCTTTCATTGATATGTTTTTCTAAATCATGCTGTATAGCAGCTTACCAGGCCTAAGAATGCCATCTCCTTCCCCAAAATAGATGAGAGTTTACCATTTGTACGCGTTATCTCCAATTTTTAAATTTTGGCACTTGCCCTTTTTGCTCTAGAAGCTTCGTTTCTAATTAACAAGGAAAATTTGTTATTTGGTAAAAAATAGTGTTATAATGATGATACCTCCATGATAAAAGTGGTAAGTTATACATGAGTTCTCGAACCTTCCCCCCGCCCTTCTTCTTTTTTTTATTTGAGGATAAACTGCTTTTCTGCTCAATTACCTAGATTCAAAAGAAATGGAAGTTCGTTGAAAAAGTAATTTTTCAAATCTTCAATTAATGCCACATATTCCATGGCACTAACTAATCGTGACAAACATAGCTTTTGGAAATAATGCATTATTGCGACGAAATCAATACTTGGAAGAACTATTGGACACACTGCAGCAATAGCATACACAGCATCCAATAAAATATTTCGAAGTGCCATTGTTAACCAAAAGATACATTCGAACTAAATTTTCCATAGCTATGCATAAGTATTTATTTTTAATCTCCCCGGCAGTTAGAGATAGGCAGGAATATTTTTAAAAAAAATAGAACATATGACGAAATAGCTTAGTAATAGTTACTTCAAGTAAACTTTTCGTCAAATTGGCGAACATTTCTTGAGATTTGAGCATGAGGTTTTGATCCAGAGAAAAGCGTTGCTGTAAATTTCAAAATTTAGTCTTACGATTGAAGAATCCTCGATGAGCGATTCATTTTTGAGAGTGGTTGTGTATGTTTAAGAAAATAAAATTGAAAATGAAAATTGAGTGTTCAAATTTATGAAGTCCCTGACCAGTCTCTTACTTGTTAATTAATACGTGCACACGAATTTATTTCCTTTTTTTAAAAAATGAATTGCAGCCATCGCAATGTATTGCGATGAAACTACTGCAATGCAGTGTATTGAAACAACTGCAATGTTATATTACATCAATTGTAATACAAACCTCTTTCTAACTTAGGGTAGCAGCTCCTAAGCAAAGCCAGAATTTAAGGAAATAAATGACTTACACTGACTTCTGTCATGTCAAAGTTTGCGAAAAAAGCTAGTCCTACTGTAACGGCAAAAGATGAAATTTCGAAGACCACGAAAATAGGTTACACCCAGTGTCGTGGAAAAATCAATGGAATTTGAAGATCTCGGATTAGTCATAGCTGTGACCTGCTTAGGAATTAATCTCGAGTGTTTTATCTTCTGTATTTAGTGCAGAGACGTCTTCCTCCTTGCTCTCTATCACTGCTGCTGACCTTTCAGAACTATTTTTGCTCTTTTCTCCCATGAAGATGTCAGTTTCTCGGCATGCCACACCTGTTGTCTAGCCGTTTCTTTTTTATTGCAATAAACTTCTGACCCTGGGCTTAAGTTACCCCTTCTAACACTCTATCTATCATAATCCTCGTTCGCAATGCTCCCTCAGCGGGTAGCTAAGGGGGTGTGTCGTCTTCAGACGTCCCAGTGGGTAGTATTGAACTGAATATCATAGGGTAAGCTAGTGTCTTAAGACAGAATCTTCTACCAGAGGACAAAAGATCATGGAAAGGCAAGCTCAGACCCATCCATCTTAACTTCCAACAATTACCTCGAGGTCAGCAAGAGCTTCTATCACGTAAATTTTCCAACTTCGAGGCATTTTGAGGTCGCATATGCTATTCGGTTAGACTGGGTTAAGTTCCATCTTAACAGAATACAGAAAAAGATTTTAAACCTCGTGTGCCAACTGCAGTAAAATTTCAAATTTTGTAAGTTTTCAGTCCAGTGTTATATATTTGAAACACAAAAAGAGAACGAAAAAAAAATGCTAGAAGAAATTTCAAAACATGCTTATCCAAATTGATACATACATTAAGTTTGTATCTTTTAAGCCCAAATTATAAGTGTTACATATTAATATATATATTTCACTTGTTATTTCGAATGAAAATCACTTATAAGAACGGATAAGCTTGTTTAAGAGGCAGTAGGAAAACAATTATTTGTGATTTTTTTTTTTTTTTTTTTAACGATGCGTTTCACAGAATAAATTTACCTCGATATTTTGTTTTGTTTTTGTTTAATTGTATCATATCTTTTAACTCAAAAGTAAGTGAATTACTTTTGCTAGTCACCTTTCTACGAGGAAAAACGTCAAAAATTTGAAGCTTAGTACAAATATATTTTGCACAGGTTTTTAATTTTTAAGACAGAGAAAATGATTCAACAATAAAAATTACAAAAAAGTAAGTGATGTAAAAGGTATTGCATCATATGTATGTGAACAATGTATTATTTTCATCAAAGGAACTGGTGGAAAAAAAAGATAAAAACTCCTAGCAGTATTTACTAATTTTTAACCCTACCAAAATTTCAAAAGTTTAATCATAAAACTTTGAAAGCTTAACAAATTAGAAAAAAAAATACTTTTTTCTGTATGTAAACTGAATAATTAAGGTATTAATAAAGTATCGAGGCGTTCAAAAAATCAACACAAATAAAGAAATACGGCTTCGTATAACTGATTGTTTGATTAGTAAATATTTAAGTATTATAGAGTATTTTTATTATCTCTTCCGGTAAGAGCAATGTGATTATTAGTGTGCGTTCCTGTTCTTGTAAATTATGTACTAATTACTTTTTCTGAACTGGACTAATCACCATCTGCAGACAGCCAAGTGGAAAGGCTTCTGCAGTCTTGATATACCGTACAAATATACCGTCTTGATACAAATGCTATTCAGACTATATCCAAAGACACATTCTTCAAAAGTATACGATATTTTGAGTAAATCTCTAAGTTTCAAAGAAAAGTAGGCCCTGTTTTTTAGGCACCTTTTTCTCTCCACCTTCACACTCTTGGGGGTATGCGGCATTTAGTTCATCCAATAGTTATATTAAGATTTGAAATTTAAAAATTAATGGAAAGTTTGATTTACTTAGAGAGGTAAAATTTGCAGAAATGCTTGAAATTATATGAGATGATACTGTTGAGGTTACACTTTTAAGGGTTAAATCTTAAAAGATTGAAACTTTCAAACTTTTAATATCTACTAATTTTATTGACTATACGGGTTAAGATGCCTACTCCGTTGAAACACTCACCACCTGAAATTTAGATCGATTTTTAATTGCGTTGTTTCACTATCAACTTCTGATCTTCTGAATATAATTTAACTTCTGTCTCTGCTGTGAAAGAAACGTGAAGAAAAATCGATCGCTATCAAAATATTGTTCTCAAAAGTTACTCCAACATAAAAAGTGCTCCCAGAATCAATAATAACAAATAACAACCAACTATCACTTTGATGAAGACAGCTTTAGTCATAGAAAAAGATAATAAGAAAAGGAAATAAAAAAGCTCTTTTTATTAGAGAAACGGATATTAGCAATCAAAAGTTCCAATCTACAGAAACTGACAAAAGTGGTTAAGACGGCTGCTCCGTTGTAGTACTTACACTTTTGTTCAAAATACTAACAGCAACTTCTTAACTTTTCTAATTTTTAATATCTACCAATTTTATTGACTACGATTTAAGAGTTAAGATGCATACTCCGTAGAGGCACTCACCGAGGGAAATTCAGAGTGATCTTTTATGGCGTTGTTTCACAATCAACTTCTGATCATCTGATTATTAACTTTACCAACCTCAGTCTGTGCGGTGAAAGAAACGTGAAGCAAATGCTGTCAAAAATATTGCTCCGTTGAAGACATAAAAGGAGCTGCCGGAATCAATAATAACAAATAACAACCAACTATCACTTTGATGAAGACAGCTTTAGTCATAGAAAAAAATAATGAGAAAAAGAAATAAAGAAACTCTTTTTATTAGAGAAACGATATTAGCAATCAAAACTCGAATCAACAGAAAGCAAGAGGCACGCAACCTATGGAATGACCTATGATGCTGCCTTGAGCAGTATCTAACCATTATCTGTTTTAAACATACGAACATTTTCTTTTATTTTCAATTTCTTTTTTTATTTTGAATTTTCCTTCAGTTAATGATCCCTTCGGGCAAAAATGTCATGAAGGAGCATTTAAGTGACTTCTTGAAATGTCTGGAAAGGAAAAAAAACTTCAGACAAGATGGGTGATTTTTTGTTTCTTATTGGGACAAAAACGTTGTTATACGATTGGGTTAAAAGCCGTACCTAATACAAATAGGTTAAAGATGTCACGTTGAGTGATTGTTTTTTGGTTTTCCAGATCAGAATAAGATAGAAACAGATAGATTATTGAGTTTTGTTTTTGTGGTAACACATAGTGGTTTACTAAACAAAAATATTTTCATGTGCTTAGTCAAATTCTTGCTTCATAAAATAAGTAATGAGAAAAGATAACCGTAAAACACTTTGATTGATTATATTAGTGAAACTTTCGTTTTCCTTGGAAAATCATTTTAATTGAAAGGAGTTTTGCCCCTTAAAATAAGTAAAGAAGTTAAAAAAGAGTTTATTTAGTTTTCGTAAACTAAACAATGATGGGAAGATCGTAAATCCCTTTTTGTGAAAATATTTTTGAACGTTTTATTTTTCAGTACATCAATTTAACTTAGCAAAGTTACTGCTTGGTATGAATATATTAAAAATGTCTTCATTCGTACTGAAAATAATACCTCTTAAGCTATATTAAACTAAATAGAGTACACTATCTGTCGTTTATGTTTAATAAATAAAGTGCACTTTTTTATGCACTTTAGTACTGAAACTAGCTTCTGTTATCAAATTTGTGTTAATTGTTTTGAATAGAAAAATCAGCCTCAAATCTTTCACGTTTATTGAGAATTCTTAATACTGAAATTATGTCACCTATTTTTGTCTGATTAGATTGACGAAAAACAATTTGTAGCAATAAGATTGACACCTGTCGCTCTATGTCATAAGTTGATACTTATTTCGTACAAAAAGTAATTTGTTAGAGAAATTATTGTAAGATGATTTCTCTGTCCGGAACGTGTTATGGCCTACCTAAGGGTTGGCGATTATTGAAGTCACGGATTTTCCTGTCATTATATGCGTCAGATATGGTGTTCAGTGTCTCCATGTGTAAAATCTCCTGTGCGATACAATTTACTATTTGTTGCAATCGCATTCTTTAAATGTAGGCATCATTATTTTTACAGTGTGAAAACACAATTTCCGTGTCAACATGACACAAATGCATATGTGTACTGCCGTAGGAAGGTAAAGCGCAGTATCTGCAGAAATGTATTTCTGGGATATTTGAAGAAACACGTTTTGGAGTTCGTACTAATGATAGGGAAATGTTGAAGTTTGACGCTTTTTACGTGCTGTACTTTCAACGGAAACCAAAAAAAGCAGTCCTGTAGAAGAATAAAGCTAAAGTGCAATAGATGACTAAAATGCAAAAAAAAAAAAAGAAATAAAAATAAAAAAAAATAAAAAAAAATAAAGAAAAGAGAGAGAGAGAGAAAAGTTTGCAGATACTGCGCTTTACCTTCCCATGGCTGTATTGTACTTTATTTTTACGGTACAAGATTTCTTATTTGGTTTCTGCTGAAAAAAAGCACAAAAAAATAGTCAATTTCCAACATTTCCCTATTGTTAGTATGAAATCCGAAACAAACTTCTTCAAATACCTCAAAAATTCTTTGATGCAGATACTGAGCTTTACCTTCCCACGGCAGTGTACGCCAACAGCCTGAATCAGCTTGATCTTTAGCTTGTCAAAAGCTAAGTTTTCCTTCAATATAAACGTCAACACATATTTGTTAAATGACTTGAAGACGAAGGATGTTACCACAGTCTCATCACGTCTGAGCTCAATCTGAATTCGGCCTTAGCGTTAACAGCCGTTGTTGAATCTTACTTTTAAATTACATGCAAAAAAATCGTATTGAAGATTTAGGGAAGTATATGCTAATGTACAACAGAACTCTTTTCCAAGGCTTAAGAAAAGAACAACTACAGCAGTTCTGAACTGGCCTTGTCATGGTCTGTTACTTAAATCTTTCTGTTATAAATTTATATGCACCTATGATACCCGCCTGCCATCATTTTCAGGTTTGAAAAAGTGTGCGCAGTTCATCTTCAGCTGTCTCAAAAGGAATATTAATCCTCGGTGGTACACCATACCGCTGTTCAAAAGACATTGCCAACTGTCTCTGTAACTATTGTGTTCTTGACACAAGCAATGATAACAATGGTGAAATATACAAAGAGGAAAAATACTTTTTGAAAGGAAACGAGATTCCTCAAGTTTCGGTTCTGAAAAAACGAGTTGGCAAAGTTTAGTAGGCGGTTTGCAGAGAGAAAGCAACATATATTTTGGCGAGGTTTTCTTTTTTATCTTGGATTTTTGTGAGCGGAATACAAATGAAACTACTGCAATTCCTATTTTGTTTTTCTGTCAAAAGATCTCTTTAATCTTCATTATGGTTTATTTTGATTCGACAAAAGGGTTGCATATAGAGTTCATCGTAAGTAAATTAAATTTTACAAACTTTGCCTCTAATGTTCAAGTCTAAAACAGACAAACGAAACATGAAATCCGAATGTTTCTTGGTGATAACAAAATGAATCGAACCATAGTCAACATTAATCAGTACATTTTGGTATATGCTTATTTCTTATTTCTTTTTAAGAAAGCGATGTATGTTCAACATCAGTATTTAATCACTTTAAAACCGTTCAAATATTACAAATTCATTGCTTCCCGCTTTCCTCCTCATTTCGGAACGTCAATCTCGTATGGCTCTTTAAGAACTAAATTCAACCAAAAATCCTTAACCTCTTGTCATACGATGACGTCTTGGAATTTTATATAACGATTGAATTTGAAGCATTTGATGATTATAAGCTTAACTGTGAGCATCAAAATTTGAAGTGTTGGAAAAAAAAAGAACT
Source organism: Uloborus diversus (assembly GCF_026930045.1). Lineage (NCBI taxonomy): Eukaryota > Metazoa > Arthropoda > Arachnida > Araneae > Uloboridae > Uloborus > Uloborus diversus. The sequence continues at coordinate 112,387,277 of NC_072740.1, read as the reverse complement.
GTAGGGGAGACTGGGGATACTTGATTTCTAGGAATACATGATCCCACAGCCAAAAATGTACCAAAATCATGAAGTAGAGATTTGAAACCTCACAATTATATTAAAGTTATACTTGTACATAAAAACTGGCAATATTTTTTTTCAGCTATTTTGTTTTAGCTCAAGAAATAATTGTCTGAAAGTGTCAAGGTCAACTTTTTTTAGGAAAGCATTCTAAAGTTTACATAATCTGTTATATACAACTCAAAAAAAAAAATACCGATGTGTAATGTTAAAGTATAGACAGTCTTTAATAATTGAGACATATTTTTAGTTAATTGCCACTGATTGTTAATAATAGAACAAGTATGTTTGTAAAAATCGCACATTAGGGATACTTGATAACTTCGTTTAGAGGGATACATGATCGCAGGGATCAAGTATCCATATGACAATATAAACACAATGAAAACAATATAACAGTTGTTTACTTAGTTGACATTAACTTTAAACATTCATAGCCATGTTGACATAATAAAATTTATCATAGTATGAGTGATAGATTTAAACAATCACTGCAGTAAATATGCTAAACAAAAAAATTATTAGTTCGCACTTGTAACCCACATAACACCTCAAAGATCTAAATACAAACTAACTCTACTGATGAATTATGTTTTGATCAGTCAAATGAGCTGGAACAAATTTTAATAGACGTCAAATCTTTGTTGGAAGGAAAAAAATGATTTTGTTTTAGTTAGATTTACAACAAAAAAGTGAGTTGTCCATTATGTAGACCCAGTAGCGGATAAAATGCAAAGTTGGATTTCTAGAGTTTGAAATGAGTTTTCTAAATAAGGTAATATGCTTAATCAATCTATTTTTTCTGAAAAATTAACAAAATGTGTTAAGCTGCACACATCCAGTTGGGTTGAGCGGAACTTTAAGAACTGCAACAAACGAATTGTTTGCACTTGACTCATCAGGTTTTGAAAACATATGCTAGATTTTCTTTTCTTTTTTATAAGTACATTGATACTTAAATTTTTCTTCCCTCTTTTTAAACATTAAATCCATTGATATAACCCTTAATTTTATTATTGTTAGCTAAGAAGCAAATAAGTTGATTTTCGCGCTTGTCATCCATTTTTTTTAAATTTCTTGTAATTTTAGCTTCATTGTGCTTCTTAAAATAATGTTAGTTTTAGTTAAAAAATCTATTGTTCACAACTGTATTGGTGAATAAGTAACTGATCAAAAGCATCATAAGTTCATTCAAGTTGTGTACATTTTTTTAAAAAATGTCCTAGCGGAATTTAAAACAATGATATTTTGTGTTCACATTATTATAACTTAATAAAGAAAATTAGAAATAATGTTATTTTTTACAAACATTATGTAGAAAACGGAAATCCATAAATAAACTGTTGATCTAATGAAAAGTCTATGTATTTTCTCAGTGGGATCAAGTATCCCTCATGAAGGGATCATGTATTGCTTGATGTGGGGATACGTGATCCCTTTAGGAAATTATTGAAAAAAATTATTTTATCAAAACTATCTGTTTAATTTCACTCTAAAAAAATTCGATCAGATAGAGGAAAAAATTACCTTTGTTCACGTACTTAAAAAAAAATAAAAATAAAAATAAAAATAATTTGCAGCAGAGAAAAAAAATTGAAAACTAAAGTGGGGATCAAGTATCCCCAGTCTCCCCTACGCGTTTTAAAAAATAACCTTTTTTTTTGTTACATTTTTCAAAATAAAGCTAAATGTTTCCCCACAAAACAAGTTAAATCTACTAAAATTTAGTTGTACTCAACTGATTGTTGATGCGTTTCACCAATGCAATAGTAGTTTTGCAAACTGTTTGTAAGAGCACCATTTCCCCCCCCCCCCCATTGGTGAAACTTAAAAGCAATAACATAGCTAAAGGAGAATTTAGCTAGATTTAAATTAGCTAAATGTATAGGCCAATTTCTTGGTGAAACATTTAACTTTATATTTAACAGTGTAATACTAAATTCATGATGCCTTAATAGAATGAAAAAAATACATAATTAAAGTTTTTTTCATTCATAAATTCAGAAATAAATTTTGAACTTAGAAGACACTCATTTTCCATTTTCCTTAAAGAGTTAAAACATCGTGAATATGCATTCAAAAAAAAATTTTTTTTTTCAATCCCTCACAGTATTTTGGAAAATAACCGATTTGAATATCCTCAAAAATATTTACTAGATTCCAAATATGTTCAGGAATAACGTGAAAGTGCATTATTCCTTATAATGGTTTTATTATTCAGATATCTCTACATTTTCGCTTCATGCAAGGTAAGATTAAGTTGCACAGCAGGTTAATTGTACGTTGTTTCGTGGATAGATATATGAGGCAGAATTTGAAATTATAAAATTGAAGCATTTTGAGTTATTGCGTTCTGCAATGTATGAACCCATATCAATCATCTCTTCTTTTTGAATTTAGGGTGCCGAAAGAAAAACACGAGATGAAGAACGTAGAGCAGCCAAGAGGAAATTGACTACCGCACCAGGTGAGCATTCTTTCCTTTAACTTTATTCATATCATTATCTAAACTATATAGAAGGAGGCGATGAGTTTTTATTGCTAAATTTGGGAGGGAAACTTGCCACCTATGCTTTAGAGCATAGGTGGCTCGTACGAGTGGGCAATGGGGGCAATTGCCCCCCTCACTTCCAAAAGAAAAGGGACCTAGTATGTATATGATAATTTTTTTTTCTTTGCATCTCATTTTTGACGTGACTCCAAGTTCATCTAAATGTCAGAATATCTTTGAATCAGAGTAAATAACTCATTTTAAATGAATGGAATAACTATCATGTCTTAACTTTGGACCAGTGTACAATACTTCAAAGAGTTTTTCTACCATATCGAGCTAAAAATTCAATTCAACTCGCTTATAATGAACGCGAGTTACCGCCATATTTGTTCGTTATAACTGAGTGCTCGTAAAAAACGGGATCTTGAAAGAAATCATACAAAAATCATACACACTTGATTATTTTTTTTTTCTGCACTGTACCTAAGAAGTTGGTTAATTTGCTTTGAACTGTTAGTCTCGTGTTATGTTTTTCATGGATTATTCATAGACTAAAAACATCGTCATTTGCACCAATGGCTTTTAAAAAGTTTGAAGCCCTTCTGCACTTCAAAAGCCATTGAGTACGTTGAGAGTTGTTCAGCTTCAAATACTTTCATTTGTTGTTTTAGTCTTAACTTTCATTATAATTAGTACTTTTCATCTACATTAGCTTGAATTTAAAAACTGCAATATACTAATAAGTACTCATAAATGACTACCCCCATTAGTTGTTCCAATGATTGATGACTCATTAGCCATTACTAAAACTCTCGATAGATTTCAGAATGGTGAAGGAATTTTCTAAGAAAGATTTAGTTGAGCGAAAAGACATTGTAAATTGTATGGAATCACAAAACTGTTGCTCGCTTTATGCAGGGTTTGCTCGTTAAAAATGAGTTGAGCTCACTTAGACTGTGCATTGTACCAACCAAATGTGTCGGACATCCATATAAATTCAAGGTTTTCGTTAAAACAGTTTTCATTACAAGCCAGTTCGACTACTAAACAATTAAAATATTAGTGGTTTAAAATAAAGAAATTGTGGGTCAAAGCTAACCTGAAAGACTGTAATTAAAAATATATTCAATTTTTCAAAAAATCTTGTCAATCCTACTCCCCAGGATAAAGTACCATTTTGTTATGGACCCCCCTCCCTACTCCACCTTCATCCAAGAGGAAAATTATAGTTGCTCTAGACTTATTTCATTGACAACTTATGAAAACTTATCTTCCTGATGCATTTTAGTGTAACGTTACAATAACCTTACGTCCTCATTGCTCATGCCTGTTTTTCGAAGAGTACACATGAGAATTTTCTCTACTCAATCCTTATTAAAGTGTCGCAAGTGTTCGTCTCCTGACGAGTGTTCATGAGAATTATTTCTATTACAAAAGGACTGCGTTTGTGTTCGTTTCCCGAGAAATGCACATGATAATTATTTCTATTGGAGCCTACCAAAAAGCATGACTACCTCACATATGACAAACTCCTGATGGGTACACAAAATAAGTATTTCTCTTTTTATCTCAGGAAGATTTTTTTAAAATAGATAATCATTTTCTATCGGTTAGTTTTATTCACTAACTAGACAGAAAGGATAAATAATCTTTACTCTGTTTATATCTAACACCGAACACCTATGCTAATTTCTTTTCCCTGTTGACTTTTATCCGACCATATGTTTAAGTCCAACTTCGAATAAATCAACCACAGAAAGTGAGCTTTTAATAACAGCTATGAAGAAAAAAAAAAGGCCGAAAAAGCAAACGACTTCTAACGCACTTCCTCGATTCCTCTGTATACCACACAATGATTGACTGCAGCCCAATTTCAGTCATTAATTATAATCGCCAATTGAAAATATCAAATGTTCCGAAGAAATTGTTTTGCATTGCTTTCTGTTTGTTTTTCAGTTCAAGTTAGGAGTTTTCCTGTTTTATCGCATCAGTCAGTACTTAAATCCGACCTTTGAACTTGCTGCTTAATTAACCCCATCACACACGTCCATTTTTGCCGCGAGAAATAGGTTTTCTGTCTGCCCTTGGTAGAGATAAATGATGTTACTAACAATTAATAATGTCCATTCTTTTCGATTCTACTGCGTTTACGTCACAGATTAAGTGAATATAATATTGGAATCGATGCAACAAGAATAATAAAAATCAGTAAGATGTTGTATCGTGTTAAGACAAGAGGTGTGAATGAATGAATGAGGAAGAACGAAACCCGTTTCAATAATCAACGCCCGAAACAAAAACGATGAGTGATTTAGAAGGAGTTGAAAATTTCTGCTGTCACTGAAAATATTTTTCTCCATAAAAATCATACTGAAACCGATGCAACAAGAATAATAAAAATTAGTTAGATGTTAAACTATGTTCAGGGGCGCTCCGATGGAAGGTCACGGGTCCCAAAATTTTCCTTATTCGGCAAATTTTCTCTGACGATTCGGCAAAATTGTCATCATTCGGGAACATTTGGAGTTTCCATTCGGCAAAATTATCATCGTTCAGCGAAATTTGGAGTTCCATTCGACAAAATTATCATCAGTCGGCAAAATTTGGAGTTCCATTCGGCAAGTTGAGAATTTCTGTCCTCCTGAAAATTTGAGCTCGGGGCGCTGCGTTGTGAATAAATGAACGAGGTACAACGAAACCGCTTTGCTAATTAACCCCAAAAATTAAGGCGATGAGTGAGTTAGATGAAGATGAAATATTATATTCTATAATTCAAATATTTTTTCTCTCACAAGCATCATATTGAAACAAATGCCGCGAGAAAAATAAAAAATAGAAATATTTTATTAAGACAACTTGTGCGGATAAATGAATGAAGTGCAATTACACCCTCTCGATAATAAACACTCGAAACGAAGATGATGAGTGACTTAGAAGGGTGCTGAAATTCTGAGCTATCACTAAAAATATTATTTTCGTTTAAAAGTAAAGGATGCATAATTTGTTTAACTATACTTAACTTTGGTTTTCTATTTCAACTTCGTTTATTTGTAGACATATTTTATTTTTCTCTTTATTTTTCTCTTAACAAAAATTACAGCAGGAATCCTAAGGAAGAAGGAATCCTAAAACAAACTTTGAAAGAATGAACGAACAGGCTTGTTTTTTGTACCAACCTGTTTTTTTAGTGAAGTCAAGACATTGAACACGAGAGAGAAGGGGTCGAAATATTTTTTCCATGTTAAAATAATCTAGTTTTGTGCCCTGGCGTGGGAATAATTTAAAAGCGTATCATTCAGTTCAAAGACAGCATTTCCATTATTGTCAAATCCCATTAATTTAATTTGTCAAAACTGGAAACTTCGGTACAAGAAAGGGGAAGTTCCATCGTTAACCGGTTTTGTGTTTCCAATAGGTAATAAAAAGAAAATACTTCCCCGCATTCTTAAATGCTGTTATTTTTAAAGAACTTGCCCACTAGTTGATTAACTATTAAACAATCAAATATGTTGCTGAAAAAAATTCTAAGAAATTAAGCTGATAAAAAGTTTATCAACATGTCTACCTTTACATGAAAAGATAAATGATACAACAGAGAAAGTGGAAGATTAAACATAATAAACATTGGTTTTGCGTATGATTGAAACAATATCGCAGGTTTAGCGACTCAAATTTTGCAAATTTATTTTAATCTTCGTCAAAAATACGGAGACTTTTAACATACATAACTTATTTCTTGCAGCTAATTCAACTTTTTATAAGTTTTGAATTTAGAGAAATTGGGTTTGATTAATCAAGGTAATTTTCAGCTGAAGTTGGCGTGAGTTTTTTTTTTTTTTTTTGGAAAATCATCGCTGTGTTTGTGATAGCGAAACTAATTTTGAATTTTTCCAACCCAAACAGTACAATAATCAAAGTACAATCAGGTTTTTAAAATATTCTTAAAAGCCTTAATTTTCTAAGAATTCCCTCTTAAATTGATTAACTAATTAAATGATCAAACATGTTGCTGAAAATATTCTCATCTCCAAGAAAGTAATGTGAGAAAATGTTTATCAACATCTCTGTCTTTACACAAAAATATAACTGAGCCAAAAAGGAAGAAAATGTGAGAATCAACATTATATACATTGATTTTAGTCGAAAATGAAAACAATATCACATTTCTTCTAGTTCAAATTTGTAAATTTATATTAATTTTCTTCAGATAAAAACAGGAGACTTTCCACACATATACTCATTTCTTGCAGTTGATTCAACTTTTTAGCAATTTTAAGTTTAGTAAAACGGGGTTTGATTAAAAATGGTAGTTTTCAGCTTGAGTTAAAGTTAGTTAAAGTTAGTTATTTCTTTAGTAAAATCATCGCTATGTTTACGATGGCAAAACTAATTTTGGATTTTTCTAACTAAAACAGTACAATTAATTATTTTATGAACTTATCAGTTAGTACTAAATAAAATATCGCTACATATTACTAAATGGTGCCATTTTTTAATAACTATCCCTTTAGTTGATTAATTTCTACACAATCAAACATATTGCTGAAAATATTCTCATTTCCCAGAAAATAAGGCGAGAAAATGTTTATCAACATCTTTATCTTTACACGAGAAGATAAATGATACAACGGAAGAAAATTTGAGAATAAACATGATATACATTGATTTAGACCAAGATTAAAACAATATCGCATTTCTTGCATTTTAAATTTGCAAATTTATGTTAATTTTCTTCATCAGATATCCGGAGACTTTTCACAGATATAACTCATATCTCGCAGCTGAGTGAAACTCCTTGGCATTTCAAGCTGGAAATTCTTTTACTTGAACCATCAACCGTTGTTCATTAATTTCCTTACTCCATTAGAGCTGTCGGATAGTAATCTTTGAATGAGGGTTACTGATTATTCAACTTTCATTGTTTCTTGAGTTTTAAGCGAAGTTTTTTTCAGACATTCAAAACTTCTTTGGAATATTGGCTTTAAGGCAGGATTGATTGAGGTCAGTTTTTCTTTGGATGCACCTAATGCAAACTTCGGAAACGAGGACATTTGATCGGGAACATCAACTTAAATTACTGGAGGTCTTCGCAATTAGTGATTAAGAATGGGAAAAATGGAAAATGTCAGGTGGAAAAACAACTAAGGTTCCGAGAGCAGTGATTATCCATTTTGGATGTTTATTGCAAGTTTTTTCGATTTGAAACATTTTGTTAAATGTTTTCTTGCGTGATGGTAACAGTAACTAGACATTGTAGGAAAAAACTAGGGTTTTGTTGTGATTAATTTAGGCAATTTTCTGTCTGTGTCTGCGAGGAAGAGCGAAGTTAGAAACTTCGAAAATGATGACGTATTACTGATCACAGTCAATAAAATGATGGTGTGTTTAATTAGGGGTCGTCCACAAATAATGTCACGCTTTGTGGGAGCGAGGTTGATGAATATGTGACAATTTGTGAAAACTGGGAGCGAGGTGGTAACTAGAAGTGTGACATCAGACATTTCGGCTGAAATAAAAACATTTTTCTATAACGATGTATTTCTACTCTATAGCGCGATATATTACAAGGGGTGGGGGTAAGGTAAAGTGTGACACTTTGTGGCGAAGTAGAGGGGGAGGAGAGGACAAAGTATGTTTTAAAAAATCAGATTATTTATATACGACTGTTTATTGAAAAAACAAAGCACAAATGCAGAACGAAAGTTGCATAGGGTTAACCGACTAGTAAATGAACACCTTTATTCTTCATCCACTAGTCGGTCAAAAACAACAGCTCGTAGTTCATTAAAAAAAAAAAAGTTTCAAACATTTTGCTTGGATGAATTGGAAGTAGTATACATTTCCAGAAAGAAAACGATTCGAAATGCCGTGTTGGACCTCTGGCTGGCATGTTCTGTCATTGGGGCGGAGCACCTTTTTTTTCGATTCAATCTCCCCCCCCCCCCTTAAAAAAAACTGATACAAAACTGTAAAAGTTCTCTCAAACTCTTAAAATAATTACATACATCATCTAAAGTAGTTTTACTGACATTTGCCAAATGCTACAGTTTTTAACAGCGCGCTATGAGTTTTTGAAAATGAACTTGAGCTTAAGTGTTCATTCACTGATCAGTCTACACTACACGTATAATGGTGTTACAGATTATCTTCTTCAGGACAAGATGATAAACAATACCTAACCAGGAATTAAATTGACTACCTTTTCCGGCATCATTTTCATCATTATAATAAATTCTATTTTAAAATATAAGTTTTCCAGTAATACCCGAAACTTTCTCGATTCAAAATGGATCAACTAGCCCCTTTTTGCCAGTTTTTTCTTTTCACGAATGCAAGAAATTAATTTGAAGTCTTTTCAATAAGCAAATAGCGCGAACAATAACTAGGAACAATTATCTTTCGGAATATTATTTATCAAATTGAAAATTGCAAGTTATTAATGAGTAAAAAGGCGATTTTTTGTAAGAGATGAAATTAACTGTCTTTAGCGAAAATTCGAAACTTTATTTTAACCTTTTATGTGACAGGGAATAACAAGTCTATCCGTTTAACAGATAGAGGTTATACCACATTAACCTCGGCATTCCGATTGTTCAGCCTCATCAACAGAAGGAAAGAAGGGGGAAAAAACTGATAAGTAGCTCGTTGCCACCCTTTCCTAAAAATGTTGAACTTTTTGACAAATGAGTTTGGAGTTAGTAGAGGCTTAACCTAATTATTTACATTGTACAAATGTTAATTTATTGATGCAGCAGTAGTCAAGGTTTCGTTTCACTAATTTGAAACAGATGATTAGCGGCGCCTCTGCTCTAATAAGCGACTAATTGCAAAGTGTTACATAATGCTTTTTAAATTGCAACATTTTAACTAACGTATGAAAATTCTTTTATTCCTGTCTAATATATCAAGAGTTAAGTGCCTAATATTGTTCCATTATTAGGGCCACCTTTAGTATTAAATGAACACGAAAAATCCTTTGGTAGTTATATTATTGTTATTATCACTATTTTTTAAGTCATATAAAAAGTATATATTTAGACTGAGGTTTGTAAAATGACTTTATGCAAGAAGGCAATTTGCTTTAGAAAATAGTGTGTTTCTACTACCTGAATGCACATTTTGCTTTAGAAAATAGAGAGGGTTTTTACTACCTGAATGTATTTTTTTCTATGTTTTTGTTTTAAACTGCAATTATTATGCACCGTTCTTAAGGTCAAATTAACGCACGATCTCACTAGTCCGCGGACTAAATGTTCATCATATTTTTTGGGGAATTAAAAAAATATGTAAATTTCTTCCTTTCATCTCCTTTTTCACAAAATACATTTTGTATTTTAAATTATGAAATATGATTTGTACTGTTTTACTGTTTCTCAAAACTCCACATTTTGATTAAAAAACTAGCACACTTCCATTTGTATTTCACTGCTCTCATTTTTCACAAATAGTTCTGAAAATTGTTATATTTTGCTAAAAATGCAATGTAAGGACACTTTGAGTATGAACATATTGCGCCGTAATTTATTTTATAACTGCCCCAGTCGATTCTGAACTTATCAGAAGATAAGCTTTCTTTTATTAATATTATATTACATTTTCACTTTTCTACAAGGTTTTAATTCAATAATTTCACTATAAATATTTATTGCTAGAATTTTGGTTGATTTTCAAGTAATATTCGCTTGCAAAAACATCAAATTATATGGGAACCTACTTGTGGGGGGGGGGAGAATTTCTACCAGGATTAGTGCACAATATATGGGCTTGAATCTTTGATTGGCTTTATAGCACACACGAACTACTTTGGAAAAGAATTTTCTTGTGGGTAGGGAGGGAGGGCAGCAACTTTTATCAAGACCTTTGCATCACTTTCCCTTGATCGGGCCCAGACCACACTTTAAAAAAAATGATGCCGTGAGTTGCTCCGCAGCGGATGTATCACGATTTTTTCTTTTTTTTTTGTTCCATTTCTGTGTAATTTCGCATTAATTAACGAAACGGATTTAACGAAGATTTATTTGACATTATTTCACCGGAAGTAATTTAAATTGATAGAAAAATGTTATCCCGATAAGCTTAACAAACTAAAATGGAAAGCTGAATTAGAAACACATTTTCATCCTGGTTTAGTTTTAAAATCACTTTGGACTTTATGGCAAGACCAGCAGAAGAGCAACATAAATAAACTAAATGGAGGCTATAACGACAGAATTTTAAATTAAATAAAATAACAAAACATATATTTTCTGTCGTAAAAGCAGATATGAAATATAACTCTTGAAATATCCCTCTTTGAACAGTGAATTTATAGTGCTCAAGAAGCCCGCAAGTTCCGAAGAAACAACAGAAGGTGTATTACATTCACACACAAGTATTTCCCAATGCCCATAGTGTAAAATATGGCTACTAACCGATATAGTGGATTTATCACTATTGGAAACTTAAGATTTTCTCTTTGGGGCGCAATATTTTTTAAACTAGGCGTGAAATATAGAAGCAAACAATATGGAGGGGGTCCCGGAAAAGTCATTTGTTACGGGCCCCAAAATTTCTGTGCATGCCCCTGGTTGGCGATGTTCTACATTTATTACATTTATAGAATTTGCTGCCATATTTGGTCAAAGTTATATGAAAACTATTCATTTGGCGATATCACACATTATTTTCTGTTTTTAAGTTACTTTTAAAATTAACAAGCGAATAAACATAATTAAATCCTCCATCAAGTGAAAAACCATCATTAACATTAAAAGTTTTATTTAAGTGCAAAATGATCCCGGTAACTAATTTTAAAAACATCAAAAGCTCCATTAAATGCAAAATGCTTCGGAAAATAAATTTTTCATGTAATTAAAAAACGATAGAAGTTCTATAGAATGATAAATGAGGACGTGAGGAGAAAACTAGCAACGACGTAAACAACGTTTTTCTGTTTTCGCAAAGTAAAAAATGAACAAGTTGCCTAGCTTCAAGTTGTTCTAACCTCTTATCAAAATATTTTCTAGAACGATTAAAGAAATATGTGTTAATTTTTTTAAGATTGCTCCATTTGTTCTTCATTTTTTCAAAAACCTGATTTAATTATTTCTCCCTCAGGTGTAAATGACGGAACTATCACTTTCCCAGGAAGGAAAAAAATTGATGAAATGTTCCATCTTCCTTGTGAACGATCCGAGTTTTATTCGATGAGTGATCTGCTCAAGCCGCCGATTCTTTTCACTCCGAGTGATGACGTAGAAAAGGTAATTAATCAAGTGATCTTTTATTTATTTTTTTTTCTTCGTTATGAAAAATATGAATTAATTCAAAGCTTCCCAGAAAGTCCGATAACGTACCCAATTTGTGGTTAAGGATGGAAAAGAGGCGATGAAAAAATTTGAATAAATGAATAAATAAAAAGATGTATGAGAATCTAATCAATCACCCGAGAAAGCAAAAGTTAATGCTATTAACAATAATTTGACTGTCATGGCTATCATATGAGATAGCCAGTGATATTTCTGTTGGGACTGGCTAACAAATATGATCAGGGTCTTCGAGAGGGGAGAGGCAATCCTAATCATTGCTTAGGGGACCGGAATTAAAATGTCGTGTTTTTCTCAACAAAGAAAGTTTATGTCAGTTTTTTTCTTAATAAATGATGAAATTACTTCCATTATCAACACCCTTTTGTCTTCTACAATGTAGATTTTCAATCATAGTTTTTTAAAGAGTTGTTTCTGATACAACATTTCTTTCGATGGTGATTTGGAAATTAGCCAATTTTTCCAGTTTTTGTCGCGTGAAAAGTGTTGTAGCAATCAGAAAACAATGAATTCAGGTAGTGCAATGTCGGACGAATATATTAGTGATTGTCTGTTATAGAAAAGGTGCGATTCTGAATCACGTATACAAAAACTAATGTTGCAAGTTTGGCGTACCTCGAATTTCAGCGATGTTTTTCGCGGTTTTTAAGCGTTTTCCTAAAATATACGACTATTTATAAATGCCCCAATTTAGGCGAAAGTTGTTTAAATTTGGTATTTCTTTTGTTTTTAAACTTATGACTTTCATTTTAATGGCAATTTCTTAGAGATAAACCTATTTGTGTCAAGATGGGGGTGTATTTCGTATGAAGCGATCACTAACGAAACGTAAACGAAAATAACAATTTGTTGTACCTATATTCTGTACGTTTAAATTAAGACCTTAACACTACTGCATAAATCAAGGAACATACAACTTTTCAGTTTTATTGTGTGTTTTGTTATTTTTACCATGACTTTTATTATATATTACTAATTGCATTCGTGTTCTCGCGAAACTTTCCCGAAAGTTTTCACGAATTTCCTGCGAATTTCGGGTTGCGCTCAAGACGATCATCGCTGTAAAAAAATTAATGAATTTCAGTAGGTTGCTTCAGTCACTATACTCACCCGATATTGCACCAACTGATTTCCATTTTTTCAATCATAATACGACAAAAAAATTGAAAATTAGACCGATATGTAACCTTTTTCGGGTATTTTGCTTCAAAACAAAATGAGTTTTATAGATCTAGAAAATTTGCTAACTAGAGGGCAAAAGGATGTTGATAACGAGAGCAGTTTAATCTTTGGGTTAAAAGAAAACACTTGTTAGAAATTTCTTTATTAGAAAACACTTTACTTACTGGTCCATTATATTTATCTGCTCGACTTCAAAAATAAATAAATAAATAAATCTCACTACTATCAAAAACTTATAACTGCGGGTTACATAAGGCACCTTTTAGTGTGAAACGTTGCAGCACTAGCGGCACTTAATTTATAAGGATGTAATTTGACTCCCTCTGGCACCCTTATGGCTCCCTTAAGGGTGCCATAGGTGGGCCGCAGGGAGCCAAATGGCACCCTGAAGGGAATACCGTTGATGTTACAACGTTTCACCTTAAAAGATGCCACAGGCAGCAAGCAGTTTTAACAGTGCAAAAAAGCATATTTCATAAATTACGTGCCTTAAATATTACACTAAAAGGTTGAAAGGGATTTTTGCGAAACATAATCGTAGAGTCATAGCAAGGGCGGATCCAGACAGAATTCTCGGAGGGGGCCATTTGGAAAAATACGATGCTTTGGAAAATTTTTGAATTTTTCAAATGTCAATATAGTCAACCTTTAACTAGAGCATTTTGTAAGGAATTTTTACCAGGCGACGCAAGTTTAACATAAAGGCTGTAACCTTCCCAATAATTTTCTTCTTTTCTTAACAAACGTGTGCATAAATCGTGGCCTCAAAGTGGTATTTCTGTAATCACTAGTGTGTTCTGAGGCGACTGTATAGGACTTCTGATTTAAGATGCAGCCGATATGAACCAACCGTAATCATAATATTAACTCTGAAGTAAAGGGGGTCCGGGGGTTTCTTCCTCGTAAAATTTTCGAATTTGAAGTCCTAAAACCGTATTTTAGACGGTCTTTGGTAATGTTAGGGGAGAAAAGGTTCGGTGGTGCTCCCCTGTCTATTTTTCGAAATAGTAGTTCTAAGAATGCAGTTTTAGACGATCTTTGATGATGTTAGAGGGAGGAGAAATTTGAGGGCCCATTTAAGGAAATTCTTTTAATTTGTAATCTTAGAAATGCATTGTAACTGTCTTTCGTAACGTTCAGGGCTCAGGTGCGACCTCCCCCTCCCTGCCATTTTTCGAAATTGAAACCTTAAAAATGCAAACATTTTCTCCAATAATGTTAAGAAGAAGGCGGTTCGAGGTTTCTCCGACGGATTATTTTGCCATTGTAGAGCCAAAAGCGCAGTTAAATACGATCTTTTCGTAATGATACGTGGAGGAGAAATTCGAGGGCCCACACTAAGAAATTTTTCTAATTTGCAGTTTTAAAGATGAATTCTTATTATCTTTGGTAATGGTAGAGGAGAAGAGGTTTGGAGCGCTCCCTCCGAAATTGTAGCTCTAAAAAGGCTGTTTAAAACGATTTTTGGTGACGTTAAAGGGAGGAGAGATCAAAAGGCTCATCCCAGGAAATTTTACTAATTTATAGACTTAAAAACGCATTCTAGACTATCTTTGGTTTAATTAGGGGTAGAAGAGATTATGAGGTTCACACTCCCAAAATGTTTCAAAATAGATCTCTTTAAATTAAAAATGTAGGCAATCCTTGATTCATGAGTAACTTTTAGAGGACCAGCAATTTTTCGAAATTGAAGCTCCAGAAACGTAATTCTTGAAGACTTTCAATGATGTTAGGGAGGGAGGAGTTCTCCCACGGAAACATTTAGAAACTCAAGCGATTAAAACAAAATTATTTAGGCCAATCTTGAACGATGTTGGAGAAAATGACAGGTGGGGAATCCTCACCTGGAAACTTTTACAAGTTATTTTTTAAAACGTGGTTTGTAAACGATCATGGTAATATTAACAAAAGGAAGAGGCGTGGTTTGGAGGGTCTTGTATTAAAAAGGGAATTTAGAATAATTACATAGCACTGCATAAAGCCAGGTTAAAACTTAAATCTAACTTAATGCGCAATCATTAAATGTATAACTTTTTATCGGACATTTACTAACACATATCCCTTTTTCCCCCCATGGGGGAAGTAAACACATCTAACAAGACGAGACCATTATGCTAAACGAACCCAAATATTTGGTATGCACTAGATATTTTTGAAATTTTTGTGGGATGGCCATGCCCTCCCTCTGGCATTGTTTCCGTTCTTGTTAGGCTTCACATGAAATACAATGAAGTTTTTTTTTTTTTTTTTTTCAATTTAAGCTTAATTCTTGTTAGACTTCGAGGAATAATAAGGATTTTTTTATATTTAGCTCTAAAAAAGGTTTTTGACTATATTTGAAACTTTTTCAGGGTGGCCATGGCCCCATTCTCATGTTTTCCCTATTGTTAGACTTAGTATGCATTATAAGGAACATTTTTTGCATTTTTGTTGAAAAAAAGGGGATTTTAACTATTCTTGAAATTTTCTCGGAGGGGGCAATGGCCCCTCCCTGGATCCGTCCATGATTCATAGATTAAGGCTCATCAAAAATTGAAACATACATGCCGAAAAAAAAAAAAAATAGCTCCTATCAAAACATGATTCTTTATTCAACTTTGTAGCTAAATTCCTAACAATTTTTGGGAAGAAGGCAGAACGAGGAAACTAGCTCTTTGAAGCGCAATGCCTTAGTTTCTTTGCATTTTGTTTTAAAAAGGAGCTAGCAAGTAATTTCGAAATGTAATTCTCTAGATGAGGACAAAAATGAAAAGGGATTACTGAATTACAGGACAAGTCAATCGCAATTCCAGGTGATGGCAAAAGCCTTTTTGTCCTAGGAAGTAAATTTGATGTTGACTGAATTGACATTGCTTATTTATTTGTATTTCTTTGGGATATTCTGTTAGGGTACTTTTCAAAAGAGCAATAGTTTTGTAGCGACGGGGGGGGGGGGGAGGTGGACAGATGACAACCAAAGTGTTATTGAAATGAAATAGTGATGGACGCTTGAGTTAAGCTAAAAATGCATAAAAAACGGGGAGGGGGAGGTGGCGCCCCTCTAGTCTACACTACTACAAAAAGCAAAAAGGGTAAAAGGATTAAATTGTATTTTTTGAAAAAAGAATGAGTCGTCAGCGCTCGCGAAGCTATGATGACAGTGAAGCTGACATTCTAAGGAAATTCTCAACCCTTAAAGAACCGTTATGGTGTCTCCAAAAAGTTCAGAATTTACTTTATAAATTACCGAATTCAAATAATTTGAAAAGTGTATTCATTTTCTTTTATTGACTTTTCAAAGCATTAGAATCTTAATACTAGCAACAAAAAAGTTACAGTTTGAAATACCCTGTTTATTAATATTATTGTTAGTATTATTACTGAAAACGCCGCAAATTTCCACACTCTACCGGTCTACCGCAAAGCTTACGGTTCTCAAAGGGTTAAACGAAGATGATAACGTAATATTGCATCTCAAAGCGCCATCTAGAGGACAAATAAAAAAATAAAAAATAAAGTCAATATTTATAATTCGTCTTATGCGGCAGTTTATATCGGGCCCAAAATAAAACAAGTTGTTCTAAAGGAGGGAAAGGAGAAGTCTCAGTACTTACGTGATTTCAACTTGGTGTTTTATCTTTTGCAAACAGTATCATTTTTTAAATTGGCAATAATATTAAATAGTCTTCTACTTCCAAAACATTTTCTTTTGAGAAATTGCAGTTTGAAATATCTTTATAATGAAAGAAAATTCTGATTTACTTAACTAGAGGACTGGATTCAATATCATCGGCGGTACATTACTTACTATAACGTGTCGATGTATTTCTCACCTGTTGGAAAAGCAATAAACATGACACATGGCGTAATGAGGAGTTACTGCAAATTTTAAAAAGGCAGTATAAGTGTATTAAAATAAAAACCTGTATACCAAATATAAATACAATTTTCACTTTTCCCCAACTGAAAGCGTTTTATGAGCATCAATCTATTCCTAAAGTGTATCGTTTAAAATTTGCAAGAAAAATATAATCAGCATTAGCGCAGCCTGAATTCACCTTCTATACTTTTTTGTGTCAGGGAGGGGGGGGGGGAGTCTTTACGTGCATATTAGTATTATACCATATTAGTATTGGAATGCTATTTAAACACCTAGAGCTCTAGGGAGTTTCGACAACCCGGGAGCGTATACAGGAACTAATTTTGAGAAAAGCGCAAACCTAATATATTATTCAAGATTTGTTGGAAGTTATTGAAATCCTGATTCACAATGAGTAGATGAAAAGTTATTTCGGGAATAGTCTGGGACTCTTCGGTTAATCTTTTAAATACGCCCTTTCATACCCCTAACTCGCTGCATTCTTCACAATAAATTACTGCACGCGGAAAACTTTCTCAAAACTGTTTTTGTAATGAACATTAGATAAAGGAAAAAATACTATACCTTTTACTACGGTATCTATAATTTTTTCCGTGTTTGGTTTTTAATCATTAGTATTGTATTTTAAAATGAAAACAGTTGGCATTTTTTTAAGCGAAGATTTGCCGACCACCTTGTTTAGTAGCCAGAGTGGTCTGACTGCGGATGAGGAGGTTCTGGGTTCGAATCCCGGCTCGAGCATGGATGCACGTTCTCTCTCCTGTCCTTGTTTCTTCTTTGCGTTAATGTGTTGTTATGCTGCGAACATGAGCGGTTACCTCCTTTGAACGGGCCCTTTTGGCATGTGTGCACTGTGAACGTCAGACCTCACACCAAACTACGGTACAGTTGGAAAAGTAAAGCAGCGCATCCCAAATTGCCAACCCAGTTGGCCCAAGACGAGAACAACAAACGAATGTGTTTCTAAGAAAGCACCCAATCTTCATTAATCCTGAATTAGCGTTCAATATGGAATAGAGCAATTTTTTTACACGATAAAAACGATTTGGAAATGATCATTGATTGTCAATATTTAATTGAAAAAATCAATTAATTATTAGTATTATTATTGTTATTATTTAATTAGAGGTTTAAAATAGGAAATTGATCCAATTGCTCTTACTCCAAGCATAACGGGAAGTTCTTCCGCAACTTTGATAATGATTTATAAACAAAAACGGAAAAGTTTTTTCGGGAAAGGTCATCAATTAAAATCGGAAAGCTTTTATCGTTGTTACTATCTGAAATGCATTTTAGCCTTCACCTCTTGAAAACGGTTTTCATCAATCAAGACAGCTTAACTATTCTAATCATAAGTATTATGGAAGCCAAGGACCTTGTAATTTATGATGACTTCTAACCTACACGTAAATAGGCCTTTACAGCCAAGCAGCCCTTTCAATTATGCCGCCACCAGAATTTGGGTTCCTCACCATTTGAATTCAATCCATCATGCAACTGCATCCATCATGGAATGTAAGTCCCAGGAGGGATTAAGTATGATTTCAATGTGTCCCAGAGAATCTGCTGATATCATTGCTTTTGTGATTCATATTCATTATTTCTAATATCTTCATGAATAAATGTATATCAATCTAAATTATCCTGCATTTCAAAGCGTGAAACTACAAATGAAACGCAAGTGGTTACATGTTGGTCTGAAATAAAACTTCCAAGTTGAATGAGCTTGTTTAGCATCAGTTACTGAAGTAACAACTTCTCTGATACAAGCATTATCATAAGTATTCTGGGATCGCTCATAAATCACGTGTTTTCGTTTTGACCCTTTAAATAAATTACCCGTCTCTGAAGCTCGCTTAACTGACGCAATCAGAATTCACGTCTCTAGTGCAGTTAAGCATTTTTTTTTTCCGAATATCTTCCGTATGTAACGAATCTCCATGATTTGTATCTCCTTCACTCCTTTGGAAATCAAAGAGAAGATTTAAAAACAAGACTTAACTCCATCTTCAGAACTTCATTTACAAGGGCGCCCATCCCACCCCCCCCCCCAAGAGCAAGAGCGTACCTCTTTCCTAAATACCACGAACCCCCCCCCAAATCGGGAGCATCCTCAAAAAGGAAAAGTACCCCTTACAACCCCCCTAAAAATTTCAATGGCGCAGCCTGCGCCATGACCCACCCACCTCCCAGGTGGGCAACTCTGTACTTTTGTTTAAAAGTAAGCTCTAAGCACAAAAGAACTCGCGAATTGCTTTTGCTAGAAATTAAGCCAAGCTAAAACTATTACTGAAGTGAGTTAAAAGCATGCAATAAATTACTCATTTATTTCTTTAGGAATACATTGTTAGTTTCTGTTATGATGATAATCATATGGGTATGATTATGATGATGATCATACCAGGAACCTAAAAACTTTTTAAATCTTAGGTAACAGAAAAAATAGTAATAACGCCGTGCAAATTATCTCTTAGAGTTATAGAGAAAAATTCAGAGCAATATAGATTCTGAAAAATTCTTCTTCCGGGCAGGGCCCGATTAACCTCTGAAGTTAGGGGAAGCTAAGTATTATTTCAGGGTCCCCATCTTTTGTTTTCATTATGTATTTTCTAAAAATTCTACGCACATTGAGACAAAACTCACTAATGCTATACGTATTATTTCCAAATACGACCAAGCAGACTTCCGATTAAAGTTTATTGCCCCCCTAGACATATTGAAATTTTGTACATTACATATTTCTGTACTCCCATTCGCAGCAGATAAGGGATGTTAGTTGTTTCAGATTTATCCCTTCATAAAATTTATCAAGTGTGATAAAAGTATATTGTAGTACATTGGGGCAAGTTCCACAGATGAATAGCTTGCTATCACATTTTATAAACTGTGTCCTCACTTTTTAAAATCCTTCCAAAATGTTTATTAAACGAGTTCTAATATTTGAATACTTTTAAATCACATTCAAAAGCAGAAACTGAAAATTTTAAGTCATTTTTGAGCCCCCTGTTAATTCTGAAGAGAAGCTCAAGCTTCCTGAGCCGTTTGGGTAATCAGGCCCTGCTTCCGGGAGAACTTGTCACTAAATTTGTTTTCTTTTGTCAAGTCGCCAGGGTGATCAGGAGCTCGGGATTTATCGAACCCTGATCATAACTATGGAAACGCTACTAATAATATTTTCCATTTAGTTTACTTTTACTTAAGACTTCGTTGCTGAACCATTACAATTTTTATCGAAATATTATCAACGCTATACCTATAAAATTAAGCATCTGAATTGAAAATCAAGCAAAGAATAGTCGCCCCAGGAAAATAAAAAAGAGAAAAAATAAATACAATTACTACTAGTGGGCTTGCGCCCGTTCTGAAAAAGGCTCTGAAGTGCAACAGTAATAATGCATCTGCACTTATAATGATGATGATAAAAAAAATTAATACAGTGAGTGCCGGATATTTCAATCAGAGGTTAATCGAATCAGCCGCTTTAATGAATCAAATGCTCAAAAACAGAACGAAATCCAGCTTTAACATTAAAAAACTCCAGGAGAGTTGACTCAAAAAAAAAAAGAAACACACACACACACACAGACACATTTTTGCTTTTCTGACTCAGCCGCTTTATTAAATCAAAACTGTTCGAAACAAACATGATTCAATTAAGCGGCGCTCACTGTATTTGAAATTTATGTTTTTATGTTTATTTTTAATGAACGAAATGAAAATTTTTACTTCTATTTTAGGTCACATCAATTGATTTGAGTTTCTACAATCCTGTGGTAGATGAACAAAACGGATCAGGGTAAGATATCAATATTTTAGTATTCTTTGCCTGTAAGAAGTTAAATATTCATTAAAAGTGTGTCGGCAGAAAAAAAGAACATTGATTTAAAGTTTAACATAAAATGAGAAGTAGTACCATAAAAGATTAAATTATAAAAAAAAGTGAAGAAAATGAATTAAATGGTTTGCATAAAATTATTAACCAAAATGCTTCTCAGATTTTTGTTTAAAAAAAAAAAAAAAAACGCCTATGCAAAGGATGGGACGCGCGCTCTTTTAACCCTGTTAAAAAATTGAAAAGAATTTGTTTTTAGAATTACGTTCACATAGCTCGATGCGGAATAGGCTTCTACATACAACGCACTAATAAACGGAAAATCGCAGTTTTTGGACTAATTTGGATCTTTGGTACAAAAAACTGGCTTTAGCGGCAAAATTTCTCTTGTCTCGTTAAAAGAAGGTTCTTCTCTCGTTCTTTCAAATATATTAAAAAAATAAGTGAAAGGGCTAAAGCCAATTTTTGTACCAAAGATCCAAAATTACAGAGCTACAGTTATCAAGAAATAGTTCGTTGGAAAAACGGAGCTGCTTGCCTTTAATAGGATCTGAAATGAATTCGGGCTCTTTAATTGACTCTTCCCTGCCAAAAAAAAAAAAAAAAAAAACTATATCAGAGGCCTATAAACGATGCTCTATTGTATTTTTTCTGGCTTACCTGTCATTTTCTTTTGTTATATCTACTCATCTTTCAAAACATACCACTTAAAAGAAAACATCTGACTGCAGTTCATATTGCAGGACTGATCGCCGAGATAATGATTCGAGAAGCAGTAGTATGTTCACCCCGCCGCCAAAAAAGATGAAATTATATCCCGGTGACAGAGGTGAGTGTAAATTTTGCTAATGCTTTGTCTTTGTTTGCCTTACAGTCAATGAACCAGTCTGGATACTTTGAACCACTTCATATTTTTTAGACTTAGAATAAGGAACTTGAAGTGCCAGTGATGCATTCTGCTGGCGAGTTCATAAAATAAGATTTGTTTGTTTATTATTTTAAAATAAACTGAAAAAAAAAATGAAATGGTGTAAAGTTGTATGGACAAACTCGCAGACACCCTGAATGACCATTTTATTAACTGTTGCTCTTTATCTACGACTTTTTTTTGCACGGGCGAGTTAAGGGGGAAAGAGGAGGACATATTACCTTGCGGTTCTTTAAGGATAACTTTAAAAAATAACAACCTGCCTGTCAAACGCTTAGAATAAAGATTCAGATAGTTTCCCCTCTCAAAATATTTTGGATTCGGAAAAACGCAAATAGTGACGAATGTCCATTTCTGATGGGGGAAAGGGGAGAAGGATCATCATTTATTAAATAAAAATATTGAGGCTGAAAATACATGCTAAAAGGTGACTAAAAATGATACTAAAGCAAAGACAATCACGGCAACTAGTTGTTTGACTGCAGATTGTACTTTTTAACCTATTTTCCTGGAAAAGGGGAAAAAAAGGAATTATTAGAGAAAGTTAAATATCAGAGTTAAAAAATGTACTGTTGTGCAAAACTTCAAATAAAAGCAAAAATTCAACAAAGCAACACAAAATGTCATGATTCACGTGTTTTGGTTTTACAAAGAGACCCTTTTCAATGCAGAAAGGAATCAGCTTGTGGAGAAAAATATATTCGACAGGAACCAAAAAGCCAATTTTAGCCAAACACCTTAGACGTCTATCACTTCGACAGTTTGTTTTTTTTTTTGCCCCCGCCCCTTACTTAATGTTTTTTGAATAAACCGACCAAAGCAAGCATTTTTTTTCCTTTTTTTTCGATAGATCACCGTTTGGACACTTTTTGATCACGTTTCGTTTTTTGATTCTAATAGTTTTTCCTACATTTTTGAACTGTTTAAAAGACACTTAACGTAACAGTCTACGGGGAAGTTTGAATATTCTAATAATCCAGGTTTAAAAGCGGTTTGCGTAGAAGGAACTTATCTAATACACTTAATCTGTAGAACGAGTATTAAAAAAAAAATGTGATAAGGGAAACTTTGTACCTGTTTGGCAAATAAAAAATGTAATGGTAAACTTATTGCCCTGAGAATAAACACCACTACTTTATTCAACTACGATACCGAATTCACATTAGTGTGTTGTATGCCAAATTAAAACAAGTTGTACAACATGCTTTATTTTAAAAAGGTGTAGAAAAACACTTTTTTTTTTCAGTGCTGCTTTACGCCCGTCAAGAATCTGAAGATACATTCCAGCCTTTGCATATTTATCCTCCGTCGCTTGCAGGTCTTGCGAGAGGGGTAAGTTTAAGTTTAATGTTTCTCCCCTCGTAATTTTTCTAAACAGGAGCTATCCATTGCCATATTAATTTTAGTAAGGCGTTAATGTACACTTCCAATGCTCCATTGGAGATGAAAAAAATTAATAATTTGTTATTAAGTTTTTTTTTACTTATTTATTTTTTTGTGGATCTCGATAAGAAAATTTCAAAATTATGCGGACCCCACCTTAAGTTACTTGCTCCACCCCAGCTCAACTGTATTGGAAAAGTAAAAGTTTAAGAAATTGCTATCTGTGCTAGAAGTCTGAGTCACTCCAAAGGTAGAGCATTGAAGCGATCATTATAAATGTTCGCAGTATTTACGATATGTTAAAATATCGATCGTTGCGTATGACTTGACAAGTTGCCAGGTTGATGACAGCGTGATCATTTTTTGAAGACGTTCTTTGTAGTTGCGTTTGTTTTTAAGGCGTTCTTCTTAAACCCACAATTTTTGAAGAACGCCTTCACTACTTTGAATGCATAAAATAGTGCTCATTTGATAAATTCTTCATTTATGATTTTTTTCACAGCAAACATTTTTGTAAAAAGAGGAATGTGAAAGTCGGAGCCCCTCTCCCGCTGGTTTTCAAAAGTTAACTTGTTTACATATATTTGGTCGTGGTTTTTACTGCTTTGCAATTTAAAGCACATTGAGTATACTACCGTGGGAAGGTAAAGAGCAGTAACAGCAAATTTTTCATTCACTGCACTTTTGTCATCAATTGTACTTGAGCTTTATTGTACGACCTTGCTTTTTTGGTTTCCGCTGAAAATAAAACATGGAAAAAACATCAAATTGAAACATTTTCCTACTGTTTGTATGGAATCCAAAACGAGCTTCTTCAAATATCTCGAAAACTCATTTCGACCGATACTGCCCTTCGCCTTCCCATGAAAGTATACACCCTTCAGAAAATTTGAAATGATAAAGCTGTTGGGGGGTGCAAGGTCTGCGGAGTACGGAAGATGTGAAAGTCGTAAAAATTGCTGTGCGATTTTAATCGCACAAGCTGCAAGCGGTGGAATATCGTCGTGATTTGGTGTTTGTTTCCTGTTAAGCATCGTAGGCATTCCATCATACTCACCAGCTCTTGCACTATTAGATTTTCACTTATTTGTTGAAGCTTTTTTATACGTTGAAAAATTTAATTTTATAAATTATTATTTTTCTGTATTACGTCAAGTATCAACTTTTTCAGTAGCTTTTCGACTTCAACATTAGTAATGGATGTGACTGAGAATGAAAAGCATGATGGCGAAGAGCGCAATATAGGGTAGGGCGCAATATCGAGCAAAATTCGCAAAATGGGGAGAAGCAAATTTATTTTTCGTCAGAAAAAAGACGAATAGGGGAAGAGTTCAATCGGGGATGAAAAATGGTAATATCTGTGTGTATTGCATAAGGTTTTTTTTTTTTCAAATAATCAGGAGGGAGAACAGTATGTTCGGTGGCAGAAATGTCTCAAATAGGCTTATATAAACAGAGTAGATAAACTCAAAAAAAAAAAATAAATAAAAAAAAATCAGCTATTTGGAGTGCAAATATTTGATTTATAAAATGCTATCTGTTGTTTTCATGTATTATTTTGTGGCAAACCATTTGTGGTAAAATAGGAGTCATCTCGTATAAACAAGAGTTTTTGTAAAAAATTAAATTTATAGCGCAAATTTTCGGTTTAAGCTTTTAAACTCATTTAATTCTGATCAAAATCCTGAATTTCATTTTACGCTAAAATTTTTCTGTATTTTAGTAGTAATTGACAAAAACAGAGGTATCCCATATTCGGTGCTCTTACTCTGTCTCTCTCGATACATGTTAGTGCTACTGTGACAATACATGCATTTAATTTTCCTCTTTTTTTTAAAATTACAGATAGAAAAAAAATACAAGCTAAATTCATCTAGCATAAGAAACATATACAAGAAATGCAAGAAAGGGTAAGGGCTGTTTTCAATTTTATTTAATTAATACTTGATATTGTAATTAAAAGTTTAAAACAAGAATTGGCATTTTAATAATAAATTGATAATCTAGCAAACTGATATAACACAAAACTATTAATTTTTTCTTATGGTATTCTGATTTATACACTCATGACTTATTTTTTCCTAAACAGACCATTTCATTCGCGTCGAATTTCATGTTTTATTATAATTTTTTTCATACTTCTTTAGTCATAAGTTATTAAATAAATAATTGAACAAGTAAACGAAATGAATTGACTTTGCCCTGCGTGCCCTTGCCTAATTGAACGAAACATTAAAATTAAAAATAAACTTAATATTGATTAAATAAATGCTGCGCTAAATATTAGTAGGTCTCGATTAATATTTAAAATGTTAATAATAAAATTATCATTTCATAATAACAAAATAATGTCCGACTTACAGCAAAATATTACAATATGAGTATCAATTTTTGAATATTGCTTGTATTATCATATGCTTTGAGCTTCAAAGGAAACTTTTTCCTGAGTAGAGTAACCTACATGTGTTACTCTACACAGTTAAAATACTACGTGGTAGACGGTGCTAAAAACAGGGTAAGTATTTTAACATTTCGTTTTCCCCCGCTATTTCACTTTGCCCCAAATTCCTCTACTACTAAGATATAGCAGTTTGAATTTGTTACTTAGAAAAAAAATCTTGTAGTAGTCTACACGTATTACTACGCAGTTAAAATGTTAAGTGAAAGGTGGTGCTAAAAACAGGGTAAATATCTTACTCTTTTTGCCCCACTATTTAATTTTGAATTTTGCCCCAGTATTTAATTTTGAATTTTGCCCCACATTCCCCTACTAATGAGATATAACAGTTTAAATTTGTTACTTTGAAAAGCAATTCATTTCTTAGTTTTTTAACTATTGTTTTTCGTTTCTTTTCTTTTCTTTTAGCGTTACTGTCCTGATTGATGATGACATAGTAAAGCACTACTACAATGAAGATGCATGCATTATTGAAGTAACGAAAGTGGATGATGAGCTATGTGACGTGACATTACTTGAATTGTAATATCACCGACATCGCCCCAAGCGAAATATGGTTCCTTCTCATCAGAACGGGGCACAAATCTTCAAAATCTCATCAAAATTTATCCACATTTTTTAATTATTCCTATGCATTTTGAGCATCAAGTGATTGAGTATTGGTGATAAAAAACTAGATTTTCTACAAACTTATTGTTATTGGTGATACAACGTGTAGATTTTCTGCCAACTTATCGTCGAATGTGATGAACACTCTACGTCAATGGTTGGATTTTTCTTCATTTGGAAAATCTGATAATTGCTTTACGAAAATAAAAATATATGTATTTATCAGTGAAAGTGACCAAAGGAATGTGTTATGTACAGAGGCAGCAGGAAGAATAAAAGATGCTTCAGCAACACAAGAAATGCCAATAACTGTTGCAAGAAAAGTGATATTATTTTTATACATTTTGCTGCTTGTTATACTGTAAGCTGATGAAACACCGATGCTTACAAATACTAGCTAACAAGAAGCTTTTGTTCATGTTTAGCTCGAATCAAAATATTATAAACTTTTTAAAACGATTTATATACATAAATCCTTATATACATTTACATAAATATATATTTACATATTTCTATTTTTATGTGCTTATATCTGCAAAGACAATGATGAATTTGAGCTAAGAATGGAAAAAGAGTTGCGAGTTTTATACATATTTACGATGTTTGAACCTCTTATAGAATATTTTATCCGTCCATTTTTTAAATGAAGTGACAAATGCTTTTCGATAAAAATCTTCATGCTACATCGGTCTGACTTCAAGTTACTATTTTTACTATAGTTGAAGTACGCCATCCAAATCCATTTTAAGCTTATATTTTTAACGAAATATTTCGTTGAAAAGTTAACGTGAATGGACTTTTATGAATGAGATGGAATAAAAGTTCACCGAATGATTATATTTATATTAATTTTAGAAAAGTTATTTATCTTGCTGTAAGGACGAATTTCATCTAGGGGAAGCTTTGCGAAAGATGTCTGATGCAGGAAAGATTAATCACAATGTTTGCACCAGTTTTCGTGATTTTGACAGAAGCAAAAGCTGCTCGTACGGGAGGAGGTGGTGGAACACGGGTAACTTTGTTCCTTCACTTTCAAAAGTAAAGAGTTGTAGCCTCCACTTTTCCAAGAACAAAATTAATGATTGGTCAAAAAATGATAAAATGGATCGATTCATGTATTTAAAGGACGAATAAAAAACACATACTTAATAAGTGTGTGTTTTATATTTTCCTCATGTTATTATTATAAAACTAAATTGTAGCTTTGATTTTGAAGGAGGCCATGTCCCGAATCTTTTAGAGATGGTTCTTTAATCAGTAATGACTTCAAAGTCGATTGGCATTTTTTAAAAAATAAAATGTCAGCCCACTTAACCTGACCCCCGTCACTCCAGCCCCTCCTTGTACCTCCAATTTTTCGGTACAATAGTAGCCTATGGACAGAAATATTACGAACTTTGTGTTAGAAAAAATGCAGTACACTTTGAGTCTGCATGTTGAATAGTTTTACAATTAAAGAGGCTCCTCCTAAAATATTTCTTTCCTCCAAATCACAGATCGTAGTTTTTAGAAAATAGAACTGGAAAAAGGCTATTTTTTATCTTAGTTTCAGCTGGGTTTTTTTTCTCCAATTACTGTCAATGAAGTAATTTCTGATTTTGAAAATTAAGTTCTGTTAAGTTCTTCCGAAATTTAAGTTCAGTCTTCACAATTTAAGAATTTCATTTTATCCTCTAAGATTTTTAATATGTTTAAATATCCGTTGATTTCGTTTTTTATACTTAACGCATTTAGTGTAATTGTTTTATTGCTTATATTAGCTAAATTATGTATTTTGAATTTACTTTTCAGTCCGCTAATAGATATTGTTATCTTCGTCTTCTTTTTTCATGAAATAATTTCTTATTTTTAGAAAATAAGCATAAAAGGAACCTGAAACTAAAATTTTTTTTTTAATTTAAAAAATAGCGGGATGATACGAAAAGAGAGGAAGTATTAATTTAAAATTGGTGCAAACATTGACGAATAATATGGAGTGTGACAGAATTTACTTCTGAGCTTTGACGGGTTTATGAAAAACTAATACGAGTACAGTAACATTGTTTATTTTATACCTGACGCAGAATTTCTCCAAGTTTTAATTGTGCAATGTGACTAGCTTCGAAAAATAACAACCCTCTTTATCAGCATCAAAGATCAAACGCGCGTATTCTACATAATTTAAGGAAATTGCGACGA
The DNA here is from genome assembly GCF_026930045.1 of Uloborus diversus. Taxonomy (NCBI): domain Eukaryota; kingdom Metazoa; phylum Arthropoda; class Arachnida; order Araneae; family Uloboridae; genus Uloborus; species Uloborus diversus. Next base: position 112,358,986 of record NC_072740.1, on the reverse strand, counting down.
AAACCATTCGCAGCCATTGAACATTACACGTTGAAACGAATCTCTCAAGAAATAAAATTTAGAGTTGATGCTTAGCGCATCACCAATCGCTCTCATTTGGAACACTGTTGAAGCAAACTTACATGACTTACAATGATTTTTCTTTATCACGTTAATATAAACTATATTTCTTGATTCGTAACGTTTTTTGTAACCCTTTCAAAGCTCTCAGCGAATCGTTTTAACTAGGACAGAAAAATTGCAATCAATAACACCACGGTCGATTCAATTTTTGCGGAAAAGCCTCCCCAAAGTTGATGATATTTAAGATTAATAAACCCCCAGCTGTACATGCTTCCCAGTTCTCTGGTAAGTTGTACTTTGATTTGAAACTATTACTTATTAAAGAGTAACTTTTGTAAAGCTAGGAAAAGTTTCAGTATCGTTGGACGTACTGTTTGCATGCAACGTTGAAAATTACCATTTCATTATTTTAATTTTTACTTTGAGGACAAACTCTCACTGTTCCTCTTGTTGGAAGATATTCAAATTTGTTCAGCATTCAACATTCATTTGCTTAGTCAAACTTCAACAAAGATAGAAAACATTCCATTGAAATTCGTCAAAATAGGCATATAGATCATCGAACCGTTTCCAGAAGAATCTTCATCAAAATATGACCATATGAGCTATACAAAGTGCAGCTAATGGAGCTTTGATAAATCATTTATGTGTCATAAAAGCCCGGAAGAAGTTAAGAAGTAAATTCCTTGCAAACTGAAATAAGTTGCTTTTCCCTTTTTATGTCTGTCTGCAAAAAGAAAGAACTTCAAAATGCATCAAACGAGCTTTAAAAGAAGAGTTTGAGTTAAAATGAAAGCAGTGCTACAGCTCACGTTATTCAATAACTTATTTATTGTCTTTGTAAGCAACTATAAAATTGCACATATGTATTTTTTCTCCTGTAGTGGGAATAGACAATGTGATATTACTAATAGAGGACTTACTCTCTCTTGAAGAAGTATCAGACAGCGTATAAAAGTGACTTTTAATCGAATCATCACTGCCTTCTGGCTCTATTTAATTAAAAAAACTAAAAATCCATCAACAACGCTGAAGAACCAAATAGTGCTTTAACTAATATTTGTTACCAAAACTCTTTCAGCTAGAAAATGCAGCATATATCGCGGCAAAACTTTTTCGATGTTGACAGTGTGTAACTCATCTTTTATATTATATTATCTTGAAGTTTATCTTTCAAGAAAGAGTCAATTTCCGGTGAAAAATATTTCTCACAATTTTCATTATTTATATTGAGTGCATTCTGTTTTGCAGATACTCATAATGCAAAATTATTTGTAAGAAATTCATATTTTCTAAAACTCGTTGTATACTAAAAATGTGTTTCTGTCAACTATTTTTTCATTGGTTAACATTCTGTGCAATAAGGGTACTTCCCTAAGCACTTAAAAAATGATTTTATGTTGTAAAGTGTTCATGTAGTAATTTTTTTAATCACTGTTCTCAATTTTTTAGCGTGTTTTTATGCTTTTGCATTTTTTAAAAAATATTTTATAATGTTTTTACATTTATCCTTTTACATTTTTTATGCTTTCACCTTTTTTTTACAGATAATTTTTATTTAATGTTTTGTTTCCTCTAAATTTTCTTCATGCTTTACTTCTATGTTCTTGCTAGAATTTCTGTTACAACTTCTGAACTTTAAACTGTTTAGGTCTTTAGCCTGTAAGTAAAAACCGATATTTATAAGTAAATATCGTATTTTGAATCGGAAAAAAATTTAAAACTTTTGCTGTTGCCATAAGCGTGATTGTGATAGTAATGAAAATATAGTATTTGTGTTATTTTGTGTTTTTATTATAGCTAAGTGAGGGTGATCCAATATTGTGTATAGAGTTTCTTGTCTTGAAAAGTGATTTTAACAGATATTTTGCCAAATGGAGAAGATTCTAATGTTGAAGAAATTCAAAAGATATTTCAATTATACCTTCTTCACTGTACATAAGTCATGATTTCTTTGTGCATTCTATTTTTTCCCAACAAATATTTTGATGATTAGCCTTAAACATTAAAAGAGCAATATAAAATAGACTATAAATTCTGACAACTATCAAAAGTTTAGTATGTCATTTGTTCCTTTTATGTAATTAATTTAAGAGCAATAAAGTAGGAACTTTTATTATAGACAGCCTTAAATATTACTAAAGCTTGACGGAAATATCATTTGTATTATTTGTAATTGGTAGAATTAGCCAGAAAACGCAGAGTAGTACGTTCTCGCTGATCCTATATACTACAAAATAATAACAAACAACCTATTACAAATGATGTTTTTGCTTCAAGGTCATCCGCCATCTCTCCGTGGTCAAATTTTAAAAGGGTTTACTTTTAAATGACATCATTCAATAGGAAAATCCTGAGTCATTTTGAAATTTCATAGTAAAATAAAACTGTGTTAATCTCGAAATGACTTCAATGTGAATAAAATAAATCAACAACGTCAATAAATAACAAATAATCAGCAAAACTTTTTCAAATAGCTACTTCAAGGATACAGTGGAGCCCTTCATCAGTGTGAAAGCACTCAGCTTACAACAGCTAATTCGTGAGGAAACGGGACATCCATCAGGTATTAGTACCAAAGGGTTGGACAGGGCCGGCTCTAGTACACCTGCCGCCCTAGGCGATATTGACAAGTGCATACCCCTGTTGAATTATAATGATAATAATAATCTTTACTAATAATAAAGCTGAAAGTCTCTTTGTCTGGAGGATGTCAGGATCTCTGTGACGCGCATAGAGCCTAGACCGTTCGGCCGATTTTCATGAAATTTGGCACAAAGTTAGTTTGTAGCATAGGGGTGTGCACCTTGAAGCGATTTTTCGAAAATTCGATGTGGTTCTTTTTCTATTCCAATTTTAAGAACAAAACTATCATAAGATGGACGAGTAAATTACGAAATTATCATAACGTGGAACCGTAACATGGACACAAACCAATTGGGGAGATACGAAATTATCATAACGTGGACCGTCACATGGGTACAAGCCAATTGGTGAGAAAATTCACCATACATTATCTGTAAATATACAGGCGAACCAAAAGATCTTCTAATTTTTCTATTACGGGCAAAGCCGTGCGGGTACCACTAGTAATAACATAAAATAATATTTTAATAAAATAGAAACAATAGTAAAGTTTCTAGTTCAATTCCAAATTGGGTTTTGCGCATCCAAGCACTGGTGCTTATAAACATAAAGTTATCTTTTTTAACATTTAAGTAGTGCATCTTATGACACTGAAACAGATATTAATATTTTCAAAAAACTTTTAAATCACGCAATTTGCCGCCTCTAAAATTAAATTAAATTTCTTGTAAAATTTCGAACAATGTTTTACATATCCAAAGACTGGTACACATTCTAAATTTCTAATTTTGTGCATTGAAGCAGCAAATCTAATGGCGCTGAAACAGATATTCATTCTTTGCAAAAAAAGTTTCAATTTCGAAATTCGCCGCCCCTAAAATCTGCCGGTGGGCGACCTAGGCGGCCGCCTAGGTTGCCCACTCAAGGAGCCGGGTCTGGGGTTGGATTAGAAGTTAACTAGTGAAAAAACAGAATGAAAGCCATACATTTTCGTCCTTTGTCCTGTGTTTTCAAGAAACAACTTCTAATATGACCCTTTGGTATGAGTGTTGGTGTTTCAGGTTGATGACACGTTCATTCACGACATTGATGTTGTGTGTTGAGCACGTCTGCACCGATGAAAGGGATCCACTGTAGTCCCGAAAAAGCTTGTTGCAGTAGTTTGTTTACGGTTTGTGATTTATTTAGGTAAATTTATTTATATTTTAGCAGAAAAGACATTTCATCGTTATTTATATATAACGATTCCTTTACTTAGTGATAATAGAATCGTACGGTTAGAAATGACAACAAGCTAATATTGTAACGCATGAGATGGATTAAAGTCACTGAAATCTCTTTAATCCTGTTACATTTTACCGAGGATGATAATTCAGAAACCCATGACGGATTTTGAAACCCGTTATTAGTTTGCTATTATCCGTCAATCTTATAAATACTCATTTTTCAGAAATCAGGTGTCGTGTGCTAGTATCTCAACCGGTAGACAAATTAATGAGCAAACCTTCCTTTTCTCGAATTGCGCGGACAAATCAATGCTCAGTCCACGAAAGGAAAAGATTGCGCATTGTTTTGTCTACAGGTAGAGATGCCAGGAAATCGTCCCTGCGATTAAAAAGATTGATAATATGTTTTGTTCAGCAATAGCAGTATTACTCGAGATTCAGAAACGACAAAGGATTAAAGTTGTTATAACCACATTATTCTATTCTAATATTGCTGTACTTACAGGGGCGAGCACAAGAAGGGAGAAGGGACTCCTGTTGGCCCGGGCCTGAGCCTGAAGGGGGGGGGGATTATATATATTTTAAAAATTAGAGGTGAAATATGTGTAGGAACGTTGGGGTAAACAATGTGAAGGGGTCATTTGTGACGACGCCCAAAATTTCTGTGCACGCCCCTGTGTATTGATTCATGACGAGGGATTGAAGCAGTTGTTGAAAAATTATTCCTCACCAATTTTACTGATATACATTATTTTGAAAGTGTTACAGTGAATGTAACTTTTTTTAAAAAAAATTTTGTGAGTACCAATGTCGTTTGAATGTAACGCATTACACAATGTTGGAAATCTTAATGGTATTAACATTTTCTGAAAATTATACGTGCATAATAAAAGCTCCTACTTTTTTGTTCATGAAATTGCTCCTTTCTTAAAATCATGATATATTTTTCTGATCTCGAAAATCATGGACGGAAGTCAAAACATGCTTTAATCAGTAAAGCTTTGAATTTTCAATCTAGTGTTGCTAACAATATTTAATGAACTCTTTGTTACTTAACTCAAACTATTTTCGTAAAAGTTTCAACTGTATTAGCTAAAAGCTACTGAATAACATGCACAGAGTGAGTACACTTCATATACATAGAGGGTGTTCGTATTATTCTAATCTTTAACAAACCGTAAGTGTTTTTGCTCCGGTTTTCGTTCTAGTTCAACCAAAAAAAAAAAAAAAAAAGCATATTTCGGTTCAGTTTCGTTTTTCATTAAGCCAAAATTATGGTTTAACGGTTCAGTTCCGAATGATTATTTTTTTTAATGTATACTCTTATTGCACTAAATATATAATTCTATCTTAAATGTAACAATTTAGATGTTTTTTTTTTAAAATTCAGTTTAGTTCCAATTTGAAGGCCAGGTTTTTCCGGTATTAATTGCCTGAAGCAGAGGGCGCTAGTTTCTCACCAATTGAGCTTTAATAATAAAAAAAATAAATAAATAAACAAAAAAAGTAAAAAAAAAATAACGAAAATGGCGACTGCACATGAGAACGCGCAGTGGTTAGCCAAAAGAAAACTAGATAACCAAGCAAAGAAATTTTCTACCAAAAATATCTACCAAGTAATATTTGAAGGTTACGTACAGTACATCCAACGAAAATTTATTTGTAAGGTAATTTTGTTGCGGGTGATCTACACTGCGCTTTCTCCTGTACAGTTGTTTCTACTAAAATGTCCTTGCTACTATAATTTTCTTTCCTTATCTCAATTGGATAACAAATAGAGTCATCTACGTTAGACAAGACCAGAAAAACTTTCAGAGCCTTCCATACCTATTACAACAAAATAAGTTTAATTTCACCTGTTAGTATATATGTTATTAATGTTTAGAATATTAAAATTCTTTCTCGGACACACTCAGTGCAAAAATATATACACTATATACGTCGTATCACCGTTTAATCAGCAAGACTTCTATTTTCCTAATCGTCAATCCTAGAAGCATACTTCCAAATACGAAAATGGTCAAAATAACATGCAGAGTTAAGACATATTAAAAGTTTAAAGCGAAAAAATAGTGAAAAAAATGAGAAATTTAACATGTATGGTCTCTAAGTCCCCAAAGTTGAATTTAGAGAAATCACAAGCATGAAAAAGCAGTCCGAGCAAAATAATTTGACAATAGTTGCGACCAATATTCGTCGAGATACGAAACGCATCCTTTTGGGGAGAAATATAGTAATTGTTTAAAACTATTTGTGCACATAGTGTGTGTGTGTTTTTTTTTTTTTTTTTTCAAATTGTACGAACTTGTGCAGTGCGTTTTTACGCATCGTAGCATAGCATTTGCATTTATTTTTCAACAGCAATGAAAAAGACAAATATATATATATATATTTTATATCGACAACATGTCATTTCTCTGACGGTCCCAACTAATTTTGAGCTGGAATATCTCTTAGAATGTTGGTCACAAACGTTTCTTTTTTTCTTTTTCTTTCTTTTTTTTTCAGTTGAGATTATTTTCCTAAACGCAATGTAGGGGACTTGGGATCATATACAAAATTAGACCTCTTATTTACTAAAGTAATGGCCTTTTCAATCTCTTAATATCTTAATTCTGCATCTTATTTTGAAAATTTTTGGAAGTATGCATCCAGGACTAACGATTGCAAAAATAGAGGTCTTGGCGGTATAAACGGGACACGTTGTATATTTTTATGCGTGTATAATGAAGTGCTACAAGAGATGTCTTGCATGAGAAAACTTATCAATCAATCTGAATAACTTTAAAAATTACTTTTAATAGTAAATTGCGAGCTGTACTATAACTTTGTCGGTTGTTAAACAAGTTAGGGGCCGACATAATAGGAAGTCCTTTGTAACGAATACTAATGTTTTACTAAATAATAGCTGAATTCTACTAATAGAGAATAGTGACTTGCTTTAATGTATGTTCGTGATCATCTAGAACACTTAAGAATCTTAATTAGTCTAAGATTTAAAACAATTAATTTCATATTTAAGCAATAATACTTACATCAAAGTCATGAAAAGTTTGTTTTTATGAACAAGAAAATTTATCAATTTGTCGCAGAGTTTCTATGCACAACCAAAACTTATTATTATTATTATTTTGGAAAACGAATGTATTTCATTACACCAAAAAAAGAATCACCCTCTTTTGTGTTGTAGTTATCATATGCATTTTTATGTATGGTGGAAAGTTTTTAAATAAAGTTTTATTCACTTTTATGATATATCTTTTTTTTCCTTTCGTAATATATAATGAAACTCCACTACTACCACCAGAACTACACTGTAAAAACAATTCAGAACCTTTCCGGGAAAATAATGGGCAGTTAATTTCTGCCAGTAACATATCTTGCAAAATACAGGAAAATTTTCGCCCTGAAAGTTAGTAATTTTCCTGAAATTAGCCTGGAATCTTTCTGAAAAATTCAGAAACCATTCCAATCAAAGCTGATCCTATTTCTGTACTAAATCAGAAGCTTTAGTAAAAACTTATAAATCGCTCGTTTCGGAGAAGAGTGTCACAATAAGAAATCTTTAGTTTCCTTTTTTTTTCTTCGGTTAAAGACCTTCAAATGACGTTATCTTCTTTTGAAAATAATAACAGATTTTTTTTTTCGAATTTTAACCTTTGGAGAGCACAGCAAACTTACTTTTTTTTATACAAATTGCCTGAAGAGTTCAACTTCAAACACTTTTCCTGTAAAATTTTATTTCTTCGTATTGTGGCACTCTTCTTGTGTATGGGATGTATGTTGATATGTAGGGGAGACTGGGGATACTTTATCCCCACTTTAGTTTGCAATTTTCTCTCTCTGCCGCAAATTATCAGTTGTGAAGAATGGCATTTTTTCCCTCTATCTAACAGTATTTTTTTAGTTGAAATTAAAGAGATAGTTTTGGTAAAATGTTTTGTTTCAATAAAATCATAAAGGGATCTTGTATCCTCACGTCAAGGGATACATGATTCCTTCGTGGGGGATACTTGATTCCACTGAGAAAATATATAGACTTTTCATTAGATCAGCAGTTTATTGATGGATTTTAGTTTTCTACATAATGTTTCTAAAAAATAACACTATATCTACTTTTCTTTATTAGGTTATAATAAATAATAATGTGAACGCAAAATAACATTGTTTTAAATTCCACTAGAATATTTGAAAAAAAAATGTACACAACTTCAATGAACTTATGATGCTTTGGATCAGTTACTTATTCTCCAATACAGTCATGAACAATATATTTTATAAACTAAACTAACAATTTTTTCAAAGTAGCGTAATGAAGCAAAAATTCCAATAAATTATAATAAAGTAGGATGACAAGCACACAAAAATCAATTGATTTGCTTCCGGTATTAAAATAAAAAAATAAGAGTTTACCAATTGAATTAATTTTAAATAAGAGGGAAGAAAAATATAAGTATCAGTATATACGCTTATAAAAAAGAAAAGAAGGCCTAGCATATGTTTTCAAAACCTGAAAAGTCAAATGCAAACAATTCGTTTGTTGCAGTTCTTTCAGCTCAACCCAACTGGATGTAATCAACTTAACACATTCATTCTCATTTACTACGCTTTTGTCACTTTTTCAGGAAAAATAGATTGATTAAGAATGGTACCTTTTCGCTTTAGAAATCTTATTTCAAACTTCAGAAATCCAACTTTACATATCCGCTAATGGGTCAACATAATGGGCAACTTACTTTTTTGTTGTAAATCTAACTACAGCAAAATCGTTTTTTTTTTTCATTCAAACAAGGAATAAACATCTATTTCAACTTGTTCAAGCTCATTTGACTGATCAGAACATAATTCATCAGTAGAGTTAGTTTATGTTTGGATGTTTGAGGTGTTATGTGGGTTACAAGTGCGAACTGATATTTTAATAGTTTAGCATATCTACTGCAGTGATTGTTTAATCTTTTGCTCATACTATGATAAATTTTATTATGTGAACATGGTTTTGAATGTTTAAAGTTAATGTCAACTAAGTAAACAGCAGTTATATTGTTTTCATTGCGTTCATATTGTCATATGGATACTTGATCCCTGGGATAATGTAATCCTCTAAACCAAGAAATCAAGTATCCCTAATATGCGATTTTTACAAACATATTTGTTCTATTATTAACAATCAGGAGCAATTTACTAAAAATATATCTCAATTATTAAAGCTTGTCTATACTTTAACATTACACTTCGGTATTTGTTTTAAGTTGTATCTAACGGATAATGTAAACTTCAGAATGCTTTCCTAACAAAAAAGTTTCCCTTGACACATTCAGACAGTCATTTCTTGAGCTAAAACAAAATGGCTGAAAAAAAAAAGAGCACAATGTTGCCAAATTTTTGTACAAGTATATCTTTAACATAATTGTCAGGTTTCAAATCTACTTGATGGTTTTGGTACATTTTTGCCTATGGGATCATGCATCCCCAGGGATCAAGTATCCCCAGTCTCCCCTATATAGTTATAGCTTGGCACCTTCCTGCATTACCAGGAGAGCTTCTAAAACAAATATGGTCAAATCTAATATGTAATTGCAAGTAATACCTTCAAAGCTTCGATGTCCGGAGACTACATTTCGCCCTTGATCAATCCGTCTCAGTCAATCCGGAGAGGCTGTATCTAAACTGAAAGAGGAACACTAATTAAGAGTCCTAACATACTTTTACACTGGCAGCTAAAAATGTTTGCCACCACAGTGTAAAACCGAAATTCATGGAACATGTTGCGATTCAGGACACTTTTTCGCAACAAAACTTGTATTTCATAGAAAACTGGTGTAAACCCTTGAAGTCCCGAAACGTCACCCGAAAGCAATCAATGACGTTTCGGAATTTTTGAACAGTGTATTCAAAACGTTTTCATACTGAAGCAAACATCGATTTAACATAAATCAATATCACATTCGAGTTAGTAACTTGAAAAAATCATCTCTCAAAAGTCAACAGCACCTATCAGAAGACTGCTTATAACAAATAAGTATAATGACCTCATTACTACAATATTGGTAAAGAACGAATATACTAACTACAAAGAATCAATATTCACTAGTTCAATTTTTCCTCAGGCAATTTCAACAATGATGAATTTTGCTTTTGAAACAATAAAAAAGAATCAAAATGTTTTGGGGCTAAAACTTGAAAATGTTGGAAAAGATAATTCAACAAAAGAAGAGAACGGGGTACAGTGAGACGAACAATATAGAATTCAAGAAATTTGGAAACTTTGATTATATTAGAACATTTTAAGGTGAGCTTGCTATACAACTTCAGTATATATTCTTCCGAGAAACAATTTTTTTTTTATTATTATTGGAAGTTTTTGAAAAAGAGGAAATAAAAAATTTTGTCTCACTGTATCACATGCTTAGGGTACAGTGAGACAGCATATACGGTTGAGCAACACATGATGTGTTCAATGATTAAAATCAAAATGAAATCACATAAAGATTCACGTTTCATCGTATTTTATGAGAAAAATTACGTGTAAAGTAAATAAACAGCAAGTTGTAAACTCTTGGGTCATAAAATAAAATGAAAAACAGCCCTTTCGAATCAGAATTCTAGATGGAGCACAGTGGGACAGTCTCTCCCTGCCCCAACTACGACTGTCTCACTGTACCCCATTCCACCTTTTTCTTCTAATTCAACATTTTAAAGAATTCATTCAAAACCTTTCCTAAATGTTCTGAATGATAATTAGCTACATTAGCTACATAGGTAGAGCATTTAAATTGATCAAATGGATTGTTTTTGTTCATACAATAAAATGTCATGAATCGACGCATGCAAGAATTTAAAAAAAAAAAAAAATGAGCATTGCTTACCTGAAATCAGAAAAATGACGATTATTTGATGGCAAACATTAGCAGCAACTTCATATCCCAGAATCCATCCTGCTATTTGCTGCAGATTCATTGGTAACTAGCACTATTTGCCAATTAAAATAAAGAAATCCAAGGAATATCTTTATTTCACTGCACCCCAAATTTTACTAGCCCCAGTCTCACGCATGTAAAACGAAATCAGTAGGCCACATTAATCTTCCTCTATCAATTAAATCTAAATGCACTTCATAGGGAAAAATACAATGTGAGGGTCATGCGGGTCATGACCCCCCCCCCCCCCCCTCATCCTAAACCATTGAGAAAATATCCGTCCACATTGAGTTCCACTGTATGAATAAAATGTAAATGATTTCAGTAGGCCTTTCAATTCATTAATTGTTTTTGAAAGTAAATATTTGAAATGCTACTTCTTTCCATTGCTCATGAAATTCATTTGTGGTATTTATACTTATTAGAGGCATTATTCCTGAATGATTTGGTGCTTTTTCTTGACACCCAAGCAGTTTCAGAATTTTATCGTACCAAAAACTGTACGTTTGTTTAAATGGGGGGGGGGGGTCATTCTTTAGCATGACCCCCCCCCCTTAAAATGGTTGCCTGTATCCGCTACTGATTGTAGTCACATTCTAAAGAGGTTTTTTTTTTAAATAAACTTGACACTCCTGGCAACTGACCTTGCTTGAAACTGCTGAAACATCAAATGCAGCAATATAAACAATTGTTTGCATATTTTTTCTGTAATAATGAAAGATTCACACCTAGCAATTAAATCATGGAACTCATCAGTTTCCTCTTCAATGACATTATCGCCCACTTCAGTAGGAAACATTAATTTGAGTGTCTATATTATTATTCACACCTACCTAATTTTGCTTCTTAGGTCCTCTTTGTCCCTTCAAAAATAGTAGTACATTGAAGTTAAGTGGGAAAAATTATGTACGGCTAAAAAATATTTCTGAGAATGAAAAGCTTTAGGGGAAATATTGAATAAAACATAAAGAATAAAAGATCGCTATTTCCAAGTCAAATATACGCAAAAGAGCAACATTAAACGATTTTAGTCTTATATCCATTATTCGTTGTTTTTTCCCCGAGATCATTTAAAGCCTTCCTTTCAGAAAAAGAAGTCTCCTTACGTAGGAGCTGAACCATTTAACCGTTCTTGCAAAATCGAATTTGGCAAGAAGATTTTTACATTATGAATATGGAAAACAAACGTTCATTGCTACAAACATGCTAAAGCAGAAAAAAAACAATCCCCTCGATTTGGTGCGAGATGGAATAACTAGCAAACAAATACAGTCGGACCTCCATATATCGAAGTAGCAAATTGCCGGAAAAAAATTCGATATATAGAAATTTCGGTATATAGAAACGATCTTATTTTGTCATAAAAATCTCCTAAAACATTAAAATTAAAGCTAATTTTCGTGCATGAAACCCAATTTCTAATTTATACGAGCATAGGATTAAACGAAAGTTAATAACTGGAAAGTTAACAGAAATTACATTTTTGTGCCTTCAACATCTTCATTCTTCGGCAGTTCAACTTGAGGGGATTTTCGTTTTGACAATATAATCGAGAGACAAGTAAAAAATCAATGTACTTAACTTGAATGATTTTTACTGAAGCTAAAAACTAGGAATGATAATCAACTGACAAAAAGGATAACTTGAAACTGATTTTACAGTGTTACTGGTTACAACTAAGATTTGAAATAAACTTCAGGGAATTTAAGAACTCCAGAACGGAACAACGACCTATCTATATACTCACCCATCAACCTCAGATTCCTTATGAGTTTCGTAGCAACCTTTAGTGAACATAATGTTCTCCCCTAACCTTCATTTTTCATCAGATAAAGTCTAAAGCGGAAAAAATCTTCGAATATCTCGAAAAATAATTTCGATATATAGAGATTTTTTCGATATATAGAAACAATTTTTCTATGTAATGAACATTGAAATTCGCTGGGATTTCGATATATAGAAAATTTCGATATGTGGAAGTTCGATATATGGAGGCTCGACTGTACATTGCATTTTAAAAACAAAATTCCGTGCGTCTAATCGTGTTACATATGCTTTTACCTTGCCTATTGATGGAGCAATAATATTTTGTTTTCTGGTACTTTCTTGCTGCAGCAATAACATTTTGTTCCCCTAAGATTTTTGGCATTTTTTATGAACTTGGACCATTTTAAATTCTTTGAATTACAGTACTTTCTGTGTCCCCTTTTATGGCTGCTATCTGCAATTTCTTGATTCCGTGCTCTTTGACTTCGATAATCTCATCTTCAGTCAATGATTTATCGCAAAATCACGCAGAAATCACTCATGTTTTTCAGAAACAGTTCACACACGTAAGCACTGATTGACAGAATACACATGCTAAATAAAGAGCACTGAACTTGTTTCGAAAACTGCCTCATCAATCTGAGTTTCTTTTAGTGTGGTGTCAGACTTAAGATTTTTTTTTATATTCATTGCAGTTATTAAATCTCATACCAACTCGAGGTAACTTCGGGGATGATCGAGCAGGGACAGTTTGAGAAATTTAGGTCAGTTGTCATGGAATCATCCTGTATAACATAGTGACAATTTACATGCATCTTTGGTTGTTTTTGACTTTATAATGATCATTAATAAATGCTATATCTTAAGAAGAGAACTGCAATTGGATTAGAAATTGAGTTCATAATTACAGTAGAATTTGCATATACACTACTTAGTAATAAACTTTTATAAATAAACAAGTTTATTAAATAAGGCTCAAAAGTAAAAATAAAACGTCAAAAAAAAAAAAAAAAAAAAAAAAACAAAACAAAAAAAAAACAGGTTTAGGAGACAATAACAAAAGATGCAGGTGAAATGTGCATAATGATTACACAGAGTGATTCCACGTCAACTGACCTGATTTTTTAAACTGTTCCCGGTCGATCATCCCCGAACGGGATGAAATTTTATAGAGGCGTAGAGATGTCTTTGAAACAAACCTGATGCTAATTGTCAGCTTCCGAGAGCGGAATCCTGAGGATCTAGAATCTCCAAAATATAATGCTCCAAAATGGCGGATCAGATTTGTGAGAAGAATTGCCATGTTGTGGTCAAGGTTACAGAAAATTTTATTGCACTGGAAGCATGAAATTTTGGGAGCTTAAAGTGCATTAGTCTGTTGACTCGTTCTAGTATTATGCGGGTTTGAGCTCATAACATTTTGAGCAGCACGTATATAAACTCGTGAAAAAACGCTCCTTTATACTCAAATCATCATTTTTGAGACCGTTTAATTAAATAAAATGATTAGATCTCATGTTTTTCTGACATGAGTCTAAAACTAAACCACGTAGAGCATAATTACAGCTCTTGTTCAAAGTTATTGACTCGGGCGTTTTAGAGCAATAGACCTAAAACATTGTTTTTGTTTCAAATTATCAATTTTGAGACCGCGTAATTAAAAAAGTTGATTAGTTGCCATGGGTTTCTAACTTGGACCTTAAACTACACCACTCGGACTATAACTACAGCTGTGTCCTAAAGTTGTTGACTTGTCGCTATTAAGGTTATTGCCCTCTAAACTTGGTCATTTTTAAAAATTCATCGACTTCGAGACCGTTTAACTACTAAGCCAAGAGAAACGAAAGCTATTTTATATTTTTCTTAGTACTGTACTATGGTGAGTAGTCAATGATATTCTTATTTCTGGGGGTTACTCACGGCTTTAGCAGATATCCGGGTCTAAACAAGGCAAAAAAAGTAAAAAAAAAAGTAGCAGTTTCAATTGACCTTTGCCCACAAAGCCATGAGTGAGCAACCAAATTATTTATGCTAGCATGTACCTAGTATCAAGTAGTATTCACATTTAAAAGAATTGACTTGGTTCACTTATTGCTTTTGAAGCAAAGCAATCATATATTAAGCTCTTTTTTTTTTCACGACCTTAAACTTTGACCCCTACTCAAGGACAAACAAATCAGTTTTTTAGAAAAATAAACTTCACTTTTTCTTATCATAGTACCACTAACAACACATCCTGAAATTTTTACGAATATTGAAGACATCAACTATCAAAAGTATTCATCTTAAATAAAAAAAAAAAAAAAAAAAAAAAAAAAAAGATTCTTTACAACATTGCGTGCAAAGCCGATTGTCACTGGTGGAAATTGTTATTCATTGATATTTGTTTATTTTTATTATTATCATCATTATTTTGGATAGAAAGCAAAATTTGATACAGTATGCTCCCGATTATCCACGAGCAGATTATCCGCGAGTTATTTAACAATCAGGAACATGTATCTTCGCAGCAAGAATCAAAAATCAATGGCTGTTTTTTTTCTCGGAAAACTGTAATTTTAATCTTATAGTTGTTTTTTTTAATTAATTGATTTATTTATTTTTTACGCTTCTTCACCGTACACGCTTTAGAGATGTTCTGTTGCACAAAAATGCAGAGCATTTTTATTGTACTGCATATATTTTTACTGTACAAAGTACTATGTCATACACAGCCATGCTTTTGAGGATGAATATTGTTTACCTTTGAGCTATCCCTCTTTTTAACCTTTTTGCGTTTTATCCGCGGCACTTGCGCCACTCAATTCCTCGGATAATCGAAAGTTTCCTGTAGCTTTTTCCCGTAACCTATTACCGAGTTCTGCATAATTTGTTTTAGTGTCTTCGTCGTTCAAAGATCTAGCCACCTTTCCAGGCAAAAGCCCCCCACTAAAAAGGATCTCAAAAAAAAAAGTTGAGAAAATCTGTAGGTATTTGGCCCACTTCATAAGCCTACATCTTAAGAAAATCTGCAGACTGAAGATCTCTAGATTTTCTGCAGAATGTTCTGAAGTTGAGAAAATCTGAAGGTATTTGGCCCACTTTTAAGCCTAAATCTTAAGAAAATCTACAGACTTAAGATCTGTAGATTTTCTGTAAAAAGCTCTGAAGAAAATCTTCAAATTTTTATTCTCAAGGTTTTCTTAGAATATAGAGGCTTAAAGTGGGCCAAATAACTTGAGATTTTCTGAAGGTGGGCGTTTCTGAAGATTTTCTTTAAAAATTAATTTTTCAGAAATTTTATTTATTGATTTTGAAAAATACAGTAATTAAGAAAATCTTAGAACTCTTTCGGCTAAAACATAGTTCCAAATGATTTGAAACTCCCTAAAAATTGCATAATGATAATTTATTTAATCTAGATTTGATTATGTGCGTAGATCATCCAAATAAAAGCTTAAGAAGCATTTGAAATTTCAATCTACATACATGAGATGCTGTCATAACAAAAATTTCCTACCAGAAATAACTTTGAATGTAGTACTTAAAATTAGTTCAGAAGAATAAACCTAGAGTTTTTTTGTTTTTTTTTTCATTGTGCTTGGCAAAAACAGATACCTTGAAATAAGATTTTTTAATTTAGACTAAAATGTGTTCGTTGTACTGATGTAGGACAGCGTATACAATGTGTTTTTAATTCATTGGTGTTATGAATAGGATACACTTTTTTTATATCTTGTAGATGGTACTAATTTTTTTAGGATAATGGTCATAAGTCAAGTATTTCAAATATAAATTGACAACAGAAATCCCTTCTACTTCAAGAACAGTTAGTTATACTGTGGAAAATTTTGTTGTGAAAAGTATTTCATTGGCTATTTGAGAAGTGGTATGCACCTGAATATTTTTCCAATCAGAGTAGGAAGAATATAATTTAATGGGAAGATAGTAATAACCTTGAAATAATTTTATTTTTTTTTTACATTATAATATATATTTGCTCTACTCTGATTTTGAAAATATACATACTGTCAGTTCCAAGAAATATTATTTGATTAAGCGGGGAAATACTCTTTATCATACCAAATTGACAACATTCGTCTTAAAACGTAATAATAATGAATCAATAACTATATAATGGAAGTAATGTTTTTGGTAAAAATATACAAATACAAATGTGACGACCAGCAACAGGCTCTGGGCCCAGCTAGGCTGGTCCTAGTCAATTAATTAGTCCCCAATGAAGATCAATGGCCCTCTTAAAGCTATCCACTCCCTTGCTCATTACCGCCTCTTCCGGTAAGCTATTCCAAGTGCCCACGACCCTGCTAAAGTAGTAGTTTTTCCTGATTTCCAAGTTAGCCTGAGATTTAAATAGCTTAAAACAATGACCCCTTGTCCTGCTTTCCCCGCAAAAATTTAATCCATTTACATCTTTCATTTTGATAAATTTAAATAACTGAATCATGTCCCCTCTGACTCTCCTTTGCTCTAGGCTATACATGTTAAGCCTATTAAGTCTGGTATCATAATCTAAATCTGAGAGTCCCCTTACTAATTTAGTTACCCTTCTTTGAACCCTTTCCAATACAAAAATATCTTTCTTCAGATAAGGCGACCAGAACTGCACAGCATACTCCAAATGAGGTCTTACTAAACTCCTATATAAAGGCAGAAGAACTTTCTTAGATTTGTTTGAAATAGATCTATTGATGAACCCAAGCATTTTGTTGGCTTTGTTACTAGCAATACTGCACTGTTGACTAAACTTGAAGTCCTGATTTATAAAGACACCCAGATCCATAACATTTTCTGCCTGATTTATGACTGAACCCTGTAAACGATATCTCATACGCTTATTTCCATGACCTAAGTGTAGCACTTGACATTTCCCTACATTAACTGCCATACCCCATTTATCTGCCCACTTAGTAATATGATTTAAATCCTCTTGCAGCTGTTTTACTTGTTCTTCATTTTCGACAATCCCCATAACTTTTACATCGTCAGCAAAACAATTCATGCTTCCAGAAATATTTTCATTGATGTCATTCATAAATATAATAAACAAAAGAGGCCCTAAAACTGATCCCTGAGGAACCCCACTTAAAACATCACTCCAATTAGAATGATTTCCTCTCACAACTACTCTTTGTTTCCTACCAGTAAGCCAATTTCTTACCCAAAGTAAAGTCTTTCCTCCTATTCCTATGTCAGCTAACTTGCTGAGAAGAGCAACATGCGGTACCTTGTCAAAAGCTTTTTGAAAATCAATATAAACAACATCCACACATTTTTTGTTATCTAAAGCTGAGGTAACCTTGTCGTAGAAATGCAATAAATTAGTAGTACAGGATTTACCTTTCCTGAAACCATACTGCAAACTAGTCAACAGACTATTAGTCTCTACGAACATCATGATCCTAATTTTGATCAAAGTTTCGAAAATCTTACAAATCACCGAAGTCAAACTTACAGGTCTATAATTCCCAGCAATACCTTTAGACCCCTTCTTGAAGAGTGGCGTTATGTTAGCCAGCTTCCAGTCCTCTGGCACCGTCCCCGAGTTATAAGAAGCATTGAAAATATTCAAAATAACATCCACTAATTCCTCTGCACATTCTACTAAAATTTTTGGATAAATATTATCTGGTCCCGGAGCTTTAGTTGCTTTAATCTTTTTCAAATGAAATAAAACCTCCTCCCTGGAAAATACAAAATCCTCAAGCTGTATAATAGCTTGTGTCTTGTTAGTGTCAACTGTTGAGATACAGTTATCGTTAAACACACTGGAAAAAAAGTTATTTAGAACATTTGCAATATCCCTATCGTTTTGGATTAAATTTCCATACTCATCAACCAAAGGCCCAATTTGACTGTTTCGAGCTTTCCCAGAATTAGCGTAAGCAAAAATCTTCTTAGGATTCCCATCAATGTCATCTGCCAGCCTTTGCTCCAATTCCCTTTTCTGAATCCGTAACAAATACTTAAAATTTCGCCTTGCCTTACTATACTGGAGTCTCTCTGCACTCTGACCAGTTTCTTTAAACTTACGAAAAGTGGCTTGCTTATAATTAAGAGCTTCTTTAGTCTCCCTGGAGAACCACATGGGCCAAATTTTGGTACTAACACCTTTTCTCCTAAATGGAACATATTCCCCAACGGTTTTAGCAAGTTTATCCTTTATATTGAAACAAGCTAAGTGAACGACAAAGTAATAGGTATAATAATTTTAAATATATATTTATTAGAAGGGCGCAAGGAAAAAAATGCAACTTACAACCTTATCTGTTGTTTGCGAAAAATATAATTTAATATTTTTACATGAATAATTGTTCATACGTAATTAATTTTTAAATTATTTAAAAAACTTCTTAGTAAAATATTGTGAAAGCTGATCAATATTGTTCGATTAAGCGAGGATCTTTGACAATTCCTCAGTGGGGAAGTATTCAGTTCCAAAAGGTTTTATTCATATTTGGGGTATTTGTTTATCCGTTACCCGTTTAAGCGGGGCTGGCAGTGTATATAAGAATACACACACAATATAAATTTTTTGTTCTGATATGAGATATTTAGTATCAACTCTACACTTCTGAGACTTAATTGTGCAACAATTTCTTTATTCCTAAACACATTTAAATATATATTACTGTGAAAGCTTTAAATAAGAGAATGTTGACTTTCACCGTCTCATGTGGACAGTTGCCAGATATTTCAAACTTTTAGTTTCATGTAGAGTGAAACTTTGGAAACTCGACTTACAGATAACTCGACTAACCTGGTAGCTCAACATCTATTTTCCTTATGGTTGGCTCAATGCTAATTTCAATGGGCTAAAATCTCTCTAACTTGACGCACATTTTCAGGAACCCCAATAAGTCAACATTCAATTGCTATTCTAGTCCACAATTTTTTCTTTCAACATTCTTTCATACTGACCTTTTCTCAGAACCTTATGCAGTGATTTCTTGGTCAGTCAATCCTTTTTTGGGAAGCTCTTTTAGAGAATTCCATTTTTTATCCAGGGCAGTCAGCCACCACTCTGTGCTGTTAGGGCAATTCTAAAAGGCTAAGGTAAGATAAATGTCCTCTAGAGAAAGGTGGCACCGTGACATGTTTTTCAAACAAGGGTAAGCAGGACTTTATCTTAAGACGTGGCTGACAAGAATCTGTTTTATTTCTTTAAAAAAAATAATAGCGAATTTATTATGTACTTTTTAAAATTAGAAAATTCATTTACTGGAATAAACTTTCATAATGTGAATGTTAAGCATTTGTAAGTGACGAGGCTTCAGAGTAGAGGGAAAAAATGACCGGCCCTGACTCTGGGAATTTTAGATCCTTAGACTCCGACGCCACTAGCAGTGGCAGAGTTGCAGGTTTTGGGAGAAAATGACCGACTCAGACTCTTGAAGTTTTAAAACTTTGACTCCTTTGCCCCAAAATATGTCAGTCATCGATTCCGCAGCCCTGGTAAGTGATACAGAAACTGTTTAGGAATTACAATTATGGAACCTCAGTAAGTTGACTTCCACTTCAGTCGACATGTTTTCATGTTCCCTGGGGGTGTGAATTCATACCTGACTGACAAGAATCTTTATTATCTCTTTTCAAAAATTATGGATTTATTATGTACTTTTCGAAATAAGAAAATTCATATGCTGGAATTAGTTCCCATGATGTAAATGTTAAGCATTAGAAAGTGACAGGGCTGTGGTGTAGGGAGGGAAAATGACCGGCTCCGACTCTGGAAATTTCATACCCTTAGACTACGACTCCGCGAGCAGTGGCAGAGTTGCGGGCTTAGGGAGTAAATGACCGACGCTTGAAATTTTAAACCTTCGACTCCTGAATCTGACTCTTTTGTCCTAAAATCTGTCAGTCTCTGACTCTGCAGCCTTGGTAAGTAAAAGTGATACATAAACTCTTCAGGAATTAAAATTATGGAACCTCAGTAAGTTGACATCCGCTTGAATCAATATATTTTTAATTTCCCTTGGGGTGACGAGTTATGAAGCTCCACTGTATATATATTCAGTGATGTTCCCATCAATTTTTCTGAGGTTATACTTCCAGTAATCCATTACCCGCAATTGGTGTACGTGATCATATACATAGTATATTATAATATGAAAATTTATGCAATTTGAGGGTATATACTATATGTCTAAAAAATGTTTGAGAGTATACGGCATATATGAAGTATATACCCTATCGGAACACCACTGTATATATTTCAGTAACGTCACTACAAAGAGCGATGTTTAATCATTCAAATTTTAGCGAAAATAGAGCACTATATTGCAGGGAGGGAGAGGTTATTTTGCATGTGTATATACTTCCTTTAATCATAAACCTAAATTTTATCAAATTTTTAGATCAGACAAGACAAACAATAATAATGTAGGGCAATCACATGTGTTTATGCAGAGGCACTGAAAATCATGCAAGTGCAGGCTGCTACATTTAGAGTTTTGAAATCCATGACTTTAGTTGCAACTTTCCATGACTCATGAGTTACAATTTCGTAGAAAAAACATGCATTTTTCACAAGAATACCGAAATTTAGTATTTTGTGAAAAATAAAATTTCAACCACATGAACTACAGTTAGCACATTAAATTAAAGCGAAATGTAATGAGCTGAACTACTATTGTAACTAAAAAACAAAAATAATAAATTTCATGAACATTTTCTGGTTTTCAACAAATCATACAAAAATTAGGTAGGAATTTTCATGAAAGCAAATTTATTATTTTTTCCTTGAAATATCTGATATAATACACAATAATCTCTCAATTATTAAAAATACTGATTTTACAAAACAAAGGAACCTGCTAAACTGGTTTTATTTACTGCATTTTTTTTTTAAATTTATTTTTAAAAATATGTTATTTTAAGAACAGAGAAAGATGCTAAGATTTAATTCATTTGAAAGCTAGCAGTTTTCTTTTTTAAATGCGTGACTATCAATAATTTACTGATTACTAAAATCAAGTTCAGAATCAACCAAATGAAATAAATAAATAATCAGAATAAATAAACAATTAAATTAACTTACCAACTTGATCAACAAAATTTTAGGAAAACCTACAAATATTTGAAACATTCTTCATGTTGTGTAAACTACATTTCCACACTTATGAATAATTTTAGATAAGAATTACCCGAGCTTCCCATTTTCTATCAACATTTTTACATGTTCCAAACGGGCAAGTGGTAATGGTGTATTTTGACCCTATAATGAATATGCATAGATATTACAGAGGCACATGTTGTGCGCACATACATTTGCTGTAGATATGTGCATTGCCTGGTAATTGTTAATTAATATCCATACTAAGTATTATCTTCAAAATAGGTAAATTAATGCAAAAAATTCCCCTTTTGCTGTCATGGATATATGATTGGAAAAAAAGCCAATGGGATTGTCATTTATTTTCATCTATCAATTGCATATTGTTTTTCATTCCTGCAGATATTTTTGAATTTTCAGCATGATGCTTGATGTGAATAAGTTCTTTTCTTACTGTAAGAATAAGTTCTTGGCTAATGTGAAATTTTTGAAAATCAACTCTTTTCGTGCTTTGAAAAAGAGTGCATAAATAAGATATTATGAAAGTAGAATCAGAATTCTCGCATTGCTTTCTCTCTCTCACTCTCTTTTGATTTAATCCATTTTTTCCTTTTCTTAAATCTTAAACGGCTGTTACTATCAGGTATTGGGGTTTACAATATTTTGGGTTCTCACTCATTTCATTGCATGGGATACCTATTTTAATTTATTTATCTTTATGGAACTAAAAGCGCATTCTCGAAATTTCTGAATGGAGATTTTATTTTCGAAAAGGCGTTTGTCATTTTTTAAGTTTCAGTTTGAATTTAGGTTCAGTTGGTTTTCAGTGTCGGGATAGTATAATAAGAGTTAAGATTTTTTTGAATTAAAAGCTGTTTCTAAAATAGTCTTCATTGAGTGTGATTTTTTCAATTTTCTTTCAAGCTAGATATTTGGTAAAAGTAATAAGTCTTAATCGTGTTGGGCTTATTTTCATGCCTCTACTACGCTAGAGTATTCTAGCACTGAGCAAACCTAAATTATTACTCAATTAAAACTAATTTAATTTTCTTATAAAAATAATGTATTGGTAATTAAGTAAACTGCGTGTTACTAGAAAAATTAGTTACCAGTTTCGTAATTTGATATAAACGAAGCATGTTAAAGTGATAGTTAGTGCTTCTGAATGATCCCAGTCACAATCTAATTTTTGCTATCTTGCATGGGAAAAAGAGGGGGGGGGGGTCTCATTGGTCTTTATTGCCCTATTATTTGGCATACTCACCTTAGTTCTCTTCATTTTATCTGTTTTCCTTTTTTTTTGTGAAAACTTTATACAATTGTCAGAGGCAACCCGAACTAAAACTTTTAGGAGGAGAGTGGTTAAGTTGTCAATTCACAAAATGAAACTCCGAACTTTACCAAATGATAAAAAATGAGCATGCACATACTTAAATATAATTAGAAGATACTCTAGGCCTAAACAGCTATATGGACTCCAAATTTGCCAAATAAAGAATATTTTGGGGAGGCCACAATGACTTCCATCGGGGTGCCCCTGATAACAGCGGGCCCACCTGCCAAATTAAGCCACGAGCCATCAAGACAAGTGTTTCTGTATTACAAGGAACATCTTTTTCAGTGCATAAAATGCGAGAATATGAATGTAAAAAAAAAATCGGATATTTGTCGGATGTGTTTAAATTCGTAAGCTCACATTTTGTGCATTGAAAAAAGCATTCCTTTTAATGCCAAAACACGTGTTTGCAGTGTACCTGCACATTCGTGCTTTTGACGTTTTATTTCTTAAGAAAAGGTATTTTTATACTTCTTATAAATAATTTTGGAAATGGCAAAAATCCATTTAATATAAACACTTCATATTTTCTGTACTTACCTTTTTTGTCCCCATTTTTAATAATGGGGTTTTATCAACTTTGGGGCTTTAAAATATAAGATTTACTCCATTGAAACATAACAGACTTCATTATTCTCAAAATTTGAATTTTACTTGTAAGTTTGAATTGTAAATGATTGCGGTATTTTATATGCTTGTACTTTTTTATTAACTGTAAAATCCGGTTTGAACAATATTCAATTTTTTACAACTACTTGGTATCGGCCGAGTACCTCATCAAAATTTGGCCGAGTACCGAGTATTCGGCAAATTGTCCAAGTAAGCCAAAGTACCGAGTTCTCAGTATGTCTCTAATTTAAGCTATTTTTTTTATACTTATTGACAAAAAATGAAAGACGTATGCAATAGGTTTCTGGCAAGGGGGGACCGACCTGATAATAAATGCTTCAGCTATGGTGTATACGTCTGCCTTGCTACGCTTTCACTCATTCTCCGCTTTGTTCTTAATTTCGGGTTACTTATTAATTAGAAATTTTTTACTTACATTCAAGTTTTCATTTACATTTTTCACTATATAGTCAAGTAACATGAGTCTATCTTTCCATGCTTGTCTACTTGCACATTGCTCAATTTATTTTTAACTATACATTTGATATTTGAGTGTTATTATGTGAAATTCGTTTTTCTTTAGGTTA